>NC_086120.1:4890000-4940000 GCF_963921235.1 Mobula hypostoma
CCAATGGACTCACTTTCAAGGACTCTTTCTCCCATATTCTTGATATTTATTGCTTATTTATTTATATTATTGTTTCTTCCTTTTTGTATTTGCATAGTTTGTTGTTTTCTGCACTCTGGTTTGAATGGCTTAGTTGGGTAGTCATTCATTGATTCGGCTGTATAGCTTCATTGCTTCTGTCCTATTCTATAGATTCATTCAGTATGTTCACAGGAAAATGAATCTCAGGTTGTATACGGTGGCATATATGTACTTTGATAATAAAATTTACTTTGAGCTTTGAACTTTTCGACCTGATGGAATGGGAGAGTAGAGAGAAACCAGGATGCAAGGGGTCTTTGATTACATTGGCTGCTCGATGGAGGCAGAGGGAAGTGGGAACAGTCCATAGAGGGGAAATTGGTTTTCATGATCAAGCTATTGGAAATATTTATACCTGGGAACTTGAAGCTCTTAACCATCTCCATTAATACATTCAAGGTTGAGTACCCTACCCTACTTTCTGAAATAAATGACCAGCTCTTGTGTTTTCCTGATGTTGAGGGAAAGATTGTTGTCATGACACCATGACACTCTGCTCTCTATCTCCATCCTGAATTCTGACTCTTTGTTATTTGAGATCCAGCCCACTACTATGGTCATCTGTGAATGTGCAGAAGAAATTAGAGCAGAATCTAGCCATAAGGTCATGAGTACACAGACAGGGAGTGAACTAGAAGGATAGGGATGCATTCTTGTGGGGCACCAGTGTTGGGGAGAATCGTGCCAGAGGAGCTGCTGCTGTCTACTGATTGCAGTCTCTTGGTCAGTAAGTCTAGGATCTAACCAAGTATGGTATCAAGGAGTGGTGTTAAAATTCTAATCAACAAAAACAAGGGAAAAAATCCAAAGGTTGGAAACATACATCACAAAATGGAAAATAATTGTGTTTAAGGGAGGTCAATCGTCACAGCCTCAAAACATAATCCCACAGGTGTCACTCAGCTCACTTACATTCAGTTCTTTATCAATCACCTTCTTTCCACCATGTTTGCTGATGATTGTTCAAGTTTACCTGGAAGACCATTGTAATTCAAACTGGATGCTCACCGTCATCATCCCGAGGAGAGCTAGTGTTGCCCCATCAATGCTGTGTTAACAAATGTCACATTAATCAAAATATAAAGGGGTTTCAGCAATCTTTCATCAGGTTGAAAACTGACTGGATTTCAAGGTCATGAGGGACGTCCTACCCCAGGAGTGTTCTCTAACTCAGCTCCATACTCCCTCCTCAGTTATAACCATCTCTGTACAAGAAGCTGTTACAAAGAGTTGATGCAAGGGACAGATTTCAAAGTGCTCCAGAGAATCACACTGGTAGACATCCAAAACAAACTCATGTTCCTGTCACTCTACACCAAAAGTCATTCCATCTTTCCCAGCCTGTACACATAACAACAGACTTTCTGTTCCTTTGGGCATCCCATTTGCAAGTTAAGGTGGAATATTCCGGTGCCAAGGCATCTTGGTATTGAAATCTGAATCAGCTTTTCCTCCTTCATCAGACGTTTCTGAATGTCCATGAACCCATGAACACTGCCTTGTTATTCCTTTACTTTACACTATTCATTTATTTTGTAATTTATAGTAATTTTATGTTTTTGCACTGTACTGCTGCTACAAAACAACACATTCCATATCAGTGATAATAAACACGATTCTGATTGTGTTTCATGTCAATGGAAGCAAGCAGTAATGGAGTCACCTCCTCTGCCAAGACCTGAACAGGTGGATGCTTTGTATATTTTTGCTAACCATTTGTAAGTGAAGATTGGAGTTCCGGGAATAAACTGCGGCTCCTGGCACAACCCCATGGGGTCAAGTGGTGGGCGGACTATGGGAAAGCACAGACCTATGCTAACAACGGGTTTTGATCTGAATGTTGACAATTCCTTTCCTCAGAGAAGCTGCTCACCCTCTGACTTCCTCCAGCACAAAGTTTGTTGCACCAGATTTTAGTTTCTGCAATTCCTCATGTCTCCTGGACCTATTCTTGTTGGATTAATTACAACATCAATCAGCCCCTCACAGGAGAGGGGAAGAGGGGAAAATAACAACGATTTGTACAGTATGGCAGATTGGTTTTGTTGTCACATGCACCAAGGCATGCAGATCATTTCATTACATCAGTGCATTGAGATAATACAAGGGAAAACAATAATAGAAAGCAGAATGAAGTGTTACACTAACAGAGAAAGTGCAATGCAGAAAGACAATAAGGGTGCACGATCATTTCCAGGTAACCTGTGAGGTCAAGATGTTATTGGGCTAGGAGACCGTTCTTATAACAGTGGGATAGAAGCTGTCCAGGATCCTGGTGGTACATGCTTGTGTCCAATGGGAGGGGGCTGAAGAGATTTACCCATGGTGGATGGAATCTTTGATTACGTTGGTTGGCGAGAAGTATAGAGATAGTCCATAGAGGAAAGAATGGAAATTATAGATCAGTGTGTCTTACTTCAGTGGTGGCCAAATTATTGGAGAAGATTCTTTGAGACAGGATTGATGAGTATTTGGAGAAGCATAGTCTGATTAGGGATAGTCAGCATGTTTTTGTGAGGGGCAGTTCATGCCTCGGGAGCCAGACTAAATGCTTGGAGGATGTGACAAAGCACATTGATGAAGGTAGAGTAGTGGATGTGGTGAAAATGGATTTTAGTTAGGTTCCCCATGGTAGGCTCAAAAAGTCAGAAGGCATGGCATCCAGAGATTCTTGGCATGTGCTACAGAATTGGCTTGCCCATAGAAGGCAGAGGGTGGTTGTAGATGGAGCATTGTCTCCTGGAGGTTGGTGACCAGTGGTGTTCCACAGGCATCTCTTCTGGCATCCTTGCTCTTTGTGATTTTTATAGATGAATTGGATGAGGAAGTGGAAGGGTGGGTTAGTAAATCTGCAGATAATACAAAGGTTGGCAGGGATGTGGATAATGTGGAGGTTTGTAGGTTACAACAGGATATTGACAGGATGCAGAGAGGTCTGAGAAGTGATGGATGGAGTTCAACGCAGATAGCCAGACTTTTTCCCTGGGCAGAAATGGCTAATATAGGGCGGCATAATTTTAATTGGAAGAAAGTTTAGGGAGGATATTGGAGCTAAGTTCTTGACAGGGAGTGGTGGGTCTTGGAACAGCATGCCAGGGTGTTGGTAGAGGCAGATACATTAGGCACATTTAAGAAACTCTTACATGGGCATATGTAGAAAAATGGAAGGCTTTGTAAGAAGGAAGCGGTAGATTGATCTTTGAGTAGGTATAAAGGTCAGCACAACATCAATCACCAAAAGGCCTGCATTGTAATTGTCTAAAATCAGTTTGTCAAATCACTGTCCCATCAGTCCAGTCCTAGATACCGAGGAGTGTTTGAAGTTTCAGCTGCTGCCGTTGTGCAGTACCCCTGTCAGTACTCAGTACATTCACAAAATCAGCTATCTTTCATTACTGGCATAATTTTTGTAGGTGTACAGTCATACAGCCTGGAAACAGACTGTTCAGTGCATCTAAACATTTCTTAAATACTGTCAGTGACTCTACTTCCACCTCTTCCACCAACGTTGTATTCCATATACTCACCCGGTCCCCTTCTGATTCCCTTTACTTCTTACCCTAGATCTACAGTACGACCCCTGATATGAGGAAGAATTTCCTGTAGTCTACCCCGTTTATATCTCCTATAACTTTACATCTCTCAGTCATGCCCCCTCTAAGCTTCCATTCCAGGGAGAACAGCCCCAGCCTCTTCAGTGTCTCCTTATGACTGAAGCACTGTCTCAGCCAATATTCTAGGGAATCTCCTTTTTTTTGGAAATCTTCAGTCTCCTTTCCTTTCTCAGTTAGGATTTGTTTCAGTGCGTTTATGCCAACCCTCATTTATCTAACCTAGGCTTCTTCAAATGACTTGCTGCTTAATGTTTGACACCATGCACCTTTGTCCATGCCATCCGAATGCATACGCAGTGATGGACATGGAAGACCCCCCCCCCACCCCCATGTTTCTGTTCGCTCTCCCAGCTGCCACAGCTGGATGAGGCCACGTGCCCAGGTGTTGTCCCCAAGGGCATCTGTGAAACAAAGGAATTGCCATCATCCACGTTCATGACTCCACTGGGAAGGGGAATCCAACAGGGGCGTCGGAAGAGCAATGCAGCAAAACACTCCAGGGAACGGCAGTGGATATCTATTATGACAGCACTTCCCAAGCCAAGGGAGGCAGGTCCATGGGCAAAAATTGTTAGTAAAGCAATGTAGAGTATTGTACCACCATCTGATATTGAAACACCAATGCCCATGGATGGAGAGTGATGGATACAGCCCAGTCCGTCATTCACCTTGAAGTACATTTACATGGAGTGCAGCCACTGGAAGCAGCATCCATCATCAAAGACCACTCCATCCAGACCATGCCCTCTTCTTGCTACTTCGGTCTCATACCACCAGCTCAGGAGCAGTTATTACCCTACATCCATTAGGCCCTGGAACCAGCGTGGATAACTTCACTCACGTCTGCTCTGAACTGATTCCACAACCTACAGACTCAGTTTCAGGATCTTGTTACAACTCACGTTCTCAGTATTATCTTTACTGGCAGCTTTTGCACATTGGCTGTTTGTCAGTCTTTGTTCATGTTTAGTTATTTTTGTAAAACTATTGTGTTTCTTTTTCCCTGTAAAGGCCTGGGAGTAAATAAATCTTAAGGTAGTATATGGTGACACATATGTACCTTGATGATAAATTCAGTTTTAACTTTCCGTGTTATTTAAATTCGTTTCCTGTTACTTTGTTGTATCTAGATAAAGAACACAAAAGATTTGAGAGACTCCTCGCCAAACTTCTCCAGAGCCGTGAAATCATGCTTTTCCTTTCAATGCAGTGAATGGCCTGCCTTTGTCCTCAATAAGAATTGTGTATCCATTCATCAGTTAAAATCTTTCACTGTGTTCAATGACCCATTAAACTCGATGATATGTGGCAGTGTCAGGGCAGAGAACAGGGGTGCAAGCAGAGCTTTGAAAAACTGGTCACCAGAGACAGAGGAGACCACTCAGCCCTTGGACTATTCCCCACCCCCATTTACTTCCTCTGGTCAATATGAATGTCAGCATCATTTAACTGTAAGGGATGGTGTCAATTTCCCCACTCTCTAATCCATTCCAGCTCAGATCTCTGATTGTTTCATGCAGGATCTTCCTACAGTGTGAACTGCGACTGGGGAGTGGGTGGCTGGAGCTGGGGCCACTGTTCCCTCTAAGCTGTATGGGTGCGGGGCTGCACAGTAACTGAAATGCCCCCTTGCACATAGCCTTTGTTGCTGTGCAGCTGGAATTTTCTTTTGTATGACGTTAGTATAAAGTGCTGTGTGTGTAAAAATTTCCTGCTGAGAGCAATGTCCACACAGCTGTAAAAATGTTGGCTGGGACAGTGGGATCATGATGAGATGTCAGGCAGGAGATGGGACGGTTTAAGCTGAGAGGTGGAGGGTTGGTGAGAACTGGACAGGGGAGGGATTGATTTGAGCCGAAAGGAGGAGTTGTGATACAAATGGGAAGGGGAAGCTTGATGTGGGAAAGGAAAAGGGAGCATGCAATGGAGGAAGGTAAAGGTGTTGCAAACTGGGACGTAGGTTGGGATGAGCATTGATCTGGGATAAAACCAGAAACTGGGAATACTCAGCAGATCAGGCAGCAACTCTGGAGGGAAAATCAATGGCACTATTTCAGGAGGGATGTTGTGGAAAAAGGTTGGAAACTTAACCAAAACAAGGAAACAGAAACCATTGAGGGTGAACAGGAGACCAATGGAAATCCTGTTGGTGAAAAAAGCCAAATGTTTTCACCACGGCCATTCCTGGAGGAGACGTGGTAGAGTGGTGAGGCCACAGGAGGAGGACCTGGAAGTTTTTTCCTTTTACTTAAACAGCATTGGAGGCAGTGAGATCAGGCTTGATGCTTACGAGCATGAAGTGGTCTGCGTTGAGAGCTGAAATTTCCCATGGTGTTGATATAATTCCAGCCGTGACTGTGATGTATGGCAGGAGTGCTGGGATCTCAATGATACCCAGCACCTGTATGTAAATTAACTCCCAGGGACAGCTAGACTTTGAGGACTGATGCAAAGATCTTCATTGTGTGTGTCTGGACTGGCAAAGGATCACGTGAAGGCATTGTCCCATAGGAAATAGATAACATTCTCTGTCCACCGATCCAGTGATCAGATTCATTCTGATCCTCTCTGCTTCTTATCCTAAACCTGGCACCGTCACCAATAACAAATGCCAGTTACCCCCAGATACTGGATGAGAGCTTCAAGTGAAACATCAGGTTAAATTAAGTCAGTATTTTTTGGAAATAAGCCCCGAGCGCTTTCATTAACAACCCACCCCCTCCCCTCCACAAGGAGGATTAACAAGCACTGACTATGACTGTATCCCTGGTCATAGCTAGCACCTGCTTTGCTGCATCTGTTGGGAAATCTCTGTATGCAGCACACAGAGTGAATAATTGCCTGTGTGTTTGGAGAGACAGACCAGCCACAATATGTCAATCAGTTCAGCACTGATGAATGCGGGGGCCGGGCCCAAGTTCTTGCTCCTGATGATATTTAAATAGGATGTTTGGTTTTCTTGAAACTGCCACCAGGATTGCAAGGATTTAACTTCCCCAGTGAAGGTAAACCACTTCAGTTTTGATTTTTTTAAATCTGCAAATGAATTGAAACATTGTAATCTATATACTACTAGAAATCTCATGCTCTGTTCGTCTGTTTGTGACCTCCAATTAGCGCAAACGGTGCATTACGGCAGCACTATTTTTGGCTAAATCGACTTAAAATGCGCTAACTTACAGAATGCAGGCAAAGTTCGGGGTGATATATTCGTATAAAATTGCTCACTCGCCAAAATCAACAGCCCTGCTTTCACCCGAGAGCCGATGTCAGCCATGATGGAAACCGTGACGCAACACCACGAGGCGTGTGCACGGCCAGCCTCAGATACGACTCATGACGCTCACAGCAGCGACACCAACCGGAGGAAAAGGGCAGGGCAGTTCTATTTCGAGGGGTCACATTCTGCTAATCACTATCAGCATGTGCAGGATTGGGACAGATCAAACTGAGACCCATCAATAAGAGATAATTAGATATTATTGTAATGACATACTCCGAGACACCCATAAAACCATTTGCTGCAGTCAAAGGACAGTAGTGACGATATCACGTTCATTTAGGAGAGTGCCAACCACATCATCAAGAATAATCAGCATCCTGGAGGCTTTGGTGTTACTGCTTCGTATCTTCTATCCAGCATTAGGGTAAAAAAAAATGGTCAGCCTAATTATGCTACGTGGAAAGAGGAGGGGGACAATATGGTCAAGAGATGATGCCAAACGCGGTCGAGAAGTGGAAAGGAGAGGGAGAGAACAAAAATTGGCTGAGGTCAGGGCTGCATGACTCCAGGATGAAACAGTCAGGACAAAACAGATGAGAGAAGAAGAGACAGAGGAGGTGAGGCATGCACATCTCCAAAATTACAACAACTGACATAGAAGGAGGAGAGAGGAAGAGATAAAGGAGCTGAGAAATGCACGTCTCCAGGTTCAGAGACAAACAACAGAAGAGATGAAGAGACAGGGGATGAAAGGGCTGCACGTCTCCAGAATGACAAAAACAGGCAAAGAAGGAGGAGAGAGGAAGAGACAAATGTGCAGAGAAATGCACGTCTCCAAGATCAGAGACAACGAATAAACAGCAGAAGAGATGAAGAGATGGCGGATGAAAGGACTGCATGACAACGAGAGGCACAAGGGTTTCAGATCAACCAGAAATGATGCTATCAAAAGTGTCCTTCATTAAACGAGAAGGAGCTATATTTGCCTTGCTACGTGCTGTTCTTCTTTAATAAACTGAGGTTTTCTTCTTCAATTTCCAAAGCAAAGCGATATCAATAGCATTCAGGCCAATTTAATGTTCATTCTGGTCACATCAGTCTGCACTACCCTTCTCTCAAAGGGTGCCCCAATGGGTCACCCAGTTGTCTAGTATAAAATAAAGCAAAGATCGATTCAATAAAATGTTCCAGAACTTTCCTCCTCCCCACCACTGAAGTTAAACTATCCCTGCCAGTCACTTCCTACCTACTGTTACTCCATTTACGCGGAGCCCTAACCTAGCCAGATCTGCAAATCCAGAAGACATAGGACATAGGAGCAGAACCAGACCATCATGTCCATTGAGTATGCTCCACGATTCAATCATTGATGTTTTTTCCTGCTTAACCTCATTCTCCTACCTTCTCCTTATAACCCTTAACATCTCCCCCACCCCGCACAACAATCACAACCTATGGATCTCTGACTCACTTATATCTACGTGTACCTCAACACAGCCAGCTTCAATTCTTCCCACAGCTTTAAGCAGCCAGTTCACCTACCTCAGCTGAAGAGCTCTAGGAAGGTTAATAAGAGTTGAGAGGAAATCTCTCCTCGGCTGGAGGCATACCTCACATAATGGAAATCCCTCCTCGGCTGGAGGCATACCTCACATAATGGAGATACAAAAGTGCAAATTCTGGAATCCGAAGCATCAAACAATCTTCTTGAGGAACCAAACAGGTTAAGGAGCGTCCGTCTTGGTCGGTTCTGGTGTGGAGGGGTGTTTTATCGATTCCGACTTGGCTGCCCAGTGGGGATTACCCACATCTGCTCTCCAGTCACCATTGGTGGCCAATGCCTTAAACGGTCAGAGACTGGCTAACATCACCCATGTCACGGCCCCAGTGAGTCTCAGTTTATCTGGCAACCATCATGAACAGTTAACCCTTTATGTTATTGACTCTCCTCAAGCTCCCATTGTCCTAGGCTATCCCTAGTTAGATGAACATAACCTGCACATTGACTGGCTCAGTCACAAGATTGTAGGCTGGAGCCCATTCTGTCACTCCCACTGCCTCTGCCATGCTCGGATCCCCTTGTCTCCAAGCCCAGATCCCACCCCCACCCCCCGAGGAATTTCCGGACCTTAGTGCCATCCCTCCTGAATACATGGACCTCAAGGCTGTGTTCAGCAAGTCCCGGGCCACTTCCCTGCTGCCTCATCATTCATATGATCATGTCATTGACCTCTTGCCTGGCACATCTCCCCCAAGGGGCTGCCTGTATTCCCTGTCCATACCTGAAACAGAAGCTATGAATAAGTACATTCAGGCGTCCCTGGCTGCAGGCATCATCTGGCCGTCTTCCTCCCCTGCTGGTGCCAGTTATTCTTGTTGAAAGGAAGGTCTGCTCCTTGCATCCATGCATTGATTACCAGGGACTGAATGAAGTCACTGTTAAGAACTGTTACCCTCTTCCACTCATGACCTCGGCATTTGAACTATTGCAAGGAACCTCAGTTTTCACCAAGCTTGATGTCTGTAATGCCTACCATCTTGTCCGTACCTGCGAAGGGAGTGAGTGGAAGACTGCCTTCGACACTGCTTCAGGCCTTTACAAGTATCTGGTCATGCCATTTGGTCTCTCCAATGCCCCCGCTGTCTTCCAAGCCCTGGTAAATGATGTTCTCAGGGACATGCTGAACTAATTTGTTTTTGTGTATCTCAATGACATTTTGATTTTTTTCCTAAGTTCCTTGCTGAACACACAGGTCACGTCGGCAGATTTCTCCGGCACCTTGTAGAGAACCAGCTCTTTGCGAAGGCTGAGAAATGTGAGTTTCATCGCAATACAGTCTCCTTCCTGGGGTATGTAATTTCAGGCGGTTCCAGTCAGATGGACCAAGAGAAGGTCAAGGTGGTGGTCAAATGGCCCCAACCCTCGAATAATCAGGAGTTGCAACGCTTCTTGGGCTTTGATAACTTCTATCGCCACTTCATCAGAAATGACAGTACACTGGCTGCACCACTCACGGCTCTTCCCTCATCGGCTGTCCGATTCTCCTGGTCCCCGGCTGCTGAAAAAGCATTCTCTGACCTGAAAGAATGTTTCGCCTCTGCTCCCATCCTGATTCAACCCGACACTGACCAGCAGTTCACTGTGGAGGCGGATGTGTCTGACCCTGGTGTAGGAGCCGTTCTCTCCCAGCGCTCGGCCAAGGATGAGAAGGTACACCCCTGCACCGCCTTCTCTCACCGCCTCACTCCCACGGAGCGGAATTACAATGTCGGAAACCAGGAGCTGCTGGCTCTGGAGGAGTGGAAGCATTGGCTGGTGGGAGCCAAGGTGCCTTTCTTAGTCTGGACTGATCACAAGAATCTGGAATATAGCCATACGGCCAAGCACCTCAACTCCCGTCAAGCTCGTTGGTCCCTGTTTTTCTCAAGATTCAATTTTACTCTGTCCTTCTGCCCTGGTTCCAGGAATGGAAAACCTGATGCCCTCTCTCGAAGATTCCCCCCTCTGAGACCCCTGAGGTACCTGATGCCATCCTCCCTGCTCACTGTCTCGTGGGTGCAGCACAATGGGACATTGAATCTATTGTGCAAGCTGCTCAACAGAGCGAGGCAGCCCCCGGTCAATGCCCCACTGACCGTGTTTATGTTCCCAGCTCCGTCCACTCACAGGTATTGCAGTGGGGTCATTCTTCCTGGTTATCCTGTCACCCTGGAACCAAGTGTACTCAGGCCTTCAGTCGGCGGTTCTGGTGACCCTCCATGGGAGATGACATCCACAACTTTGTCTCAGCCTTCTCGGTCTGTGCTCAAGGCAAGAACTCTAACTGGTCACCTGCTGGTCTGTTACAACCCCTGGTCTCACATTGCCCTGGATTTTGTCACCGGTCTTCCCCCATCAGATGGTAATACCACCATTCTCACAGTAGTTGATCGTTTCTCCAAGTCTGTATGCTTCATTCCTTTACCTAAACTCCCCTCGGCCAAAGAAACAACCAAATTACTAGTACTGCATGTTTTTAAATTACATGGTTTACATGTAGATGTTGTCAGACGGGGCTCTCAATTCACATCCAACTTCTGGAGGGCATTCTGTAATCTTCTGGGTGCCTCTGTGAGTCTGTCTTCAGGATTCCACCCACAGAACAATGTCCAGACCGAGCGGGCCAGCCAACAGCTAGAGACTGTATTGCGGTGCCTGGTCTCCCAGAACCCTTCTGCGTGGAGTCAGCAGCTACCCTGGGCCAAATACGCCATAAACTCTCATCCGTCCTCATCCACCGGTCTGTCCCTTTTCGAGTGCTGTCTTGACTACCAGCCTCCACTGTTTCCTGCCCTGGGGGAGGTTAGTGTTCCATCTGCCGAGACATTCGTCCGTCACTGTCAGCGGAGGTGGAGGTGCGCTCGCTCTGCCCTTCTCCGTGCCTCTGCTAGGATCAGCGTCAAGCTGACCGCCATCACTCCAAGACCCCATGTTACCACCAGGGACAGCATATGTGGCTTTTAACCTGAGACCTGCCCCTCAAGGTGGATTTCCGCAAACTCGCCCCTTGCTTAATCAGCCCCTTTCCCATCTAAAGTCATCAGCCCTGCTGACGTCTGTCTCAAGTTCCCCTCCACTTTCCACCGCATTCATCCCACCCTCCATGTGTCCCAATCAAGCCTTTCATGAGACACCCCCCTCCCCCCCCATGGCTCATCAATGGGTCAGAGGCCTTCACGGTGTGTCGACTACTGGATGTTTGTTGCAGGGGCCGTGACCTCCAGTACCTTGTGGACTGGGAGGGCTACAGTCCTGAGTGGAAATACTGGATCCCCACCCATTGCGTTTCACTGAAATTTCCTTTCTCCACTTCTGTTCAGCTCACCTGTTGTAGAAATTCCCATTGGTGTCCCTGTTGCATCCAGTCTCAGCTATTCTAACATCCCCTGTTGTTCTGGGCTAAACCAGAACACTGTTTCCCTATTAACTAACTTGCACCTGTTCACTGCTTGCAAGACACTTTGGCTTCCAGTTAAACAACCCTTCATTTTTTAAATTCCTGTATTTAAATCCTTCCATAACCTTTTCACACAAATCCCTTAAGTGTGATTAACCTTTTCACTTAATCCCTTGCAGCCCTGTGTTTTTTTCAGTTCTGTCTTCACTTGCACAGGTTCTGAATATCTTTGCCCTTCCACAAATCCTGGACTTCCATTACCCTGCAGTTTGGAAGGCTATAGGAAACAGGGATACGTTGTCAGCTATCATCAGGATTGGTGTGTGATAGAGTCTTCATAATTACCACATCTCCTTACAATAGAGAAAGAGAACGTTTGGTCCATCAAGTCTATGCTGAGCTACAGACAACCCCATTCAAACTATCAATGTACTGCAAACTTGTTCCCATCAACTCCACTGAGATTCCTCCGCTAATCTACAACATATAGTGGCCGGTTAATCTACCAACTTGCACATGTAGGAATGTGGGAGAAAACGGGTGCACCCAAGGGAGAACAAGCAAACTCCACATAGACTGATTAAACCCTGGTTGCTTGAGCTGTGAAACAACATCTCTACCAGCTGTCCCACGACTGTGTTGCCCAAGTGTTGAGGCACCCACTTCAAAGTTCAAAGTAAATTTCTTATCAAAGTGCATATACTGTATGTCACCATATACACCCTGAGATTTATTTACTTGTGGGCATACTCAGAAAACCTGAGAAAAACAATAGAATCAATGAAGGACTGCACCCAACAGGCCAGACCTACAGCAATGTGCTAAAAAACAGCAAACTGCAAATACAAAAGAAAAAATAATAATAAATAAATAAGCAATTGAGAACATGCGATAAGGAGTCCCTAAAAGTGAGGCTATAGCTTGTGGGAACAGTTCAGTGATGGGGTGGGTGAAGTTCAGTGAAGATAAGTGAAGTTATCCCCTCTGGTTCAAGAGCCTGATGGTTGGGGGGTAATAACTGTTCTTGAACATGGTGGTGTGGGTCCTAACACTTCTGTACCACCTTCCAGATGGCAGCAGCGAGAAGAGAGCATAGCCTGGGTGGTGGGGTCCCTGATGATGGATGAGGCACCACATTCCTTCTAAGTGTGGCAATGGCTAATATGAGGGGGCATTATTTTAAGGCGATTATAAGAAAGATTAGAGGGATATCAGAGGTAAATATTTTACACAGAGAGTGGAGGGTGTGTGGAAAACTCTGCCAGAGGTGGTGGTAGATAGAGGCAGATACATTAAGCATATTTAAACGACTTTTAGACAGCCACGCGTATGATAGAAAAATGAAGGGCTTTGTGGGAGGGAAGGGTTAGATTGATTTTAGGGTCGGTTAAAAAGTTGTCATGGCATCATGGGATGAAAGGCCTGTACTCTGCTGTACTGTTCTATGTTCTATCTTTACCCAGTCAAAGGTTCAACTACAAACCTATCCCAGACATTGATCACAATTCCACTCTCAGTTTAACAATCAATGCCTGTTTAACCAGGTTACATCTAATATCCTGTCAACAATTCAACTCGTAAAAGAGATCCCACCCTTTTTCTATAGTTCATGTTTCCAAGTGGCATAGCAGATCATTTTAGCCAATTCAGACTTTGCCAAGGAGCATCACTAATATTACCTGTAACTATTGTCTCTGTATTCCCATCAATTCTTCTCAAAGTTTATGAATCACCTATACCCTGGGAACAATTTACAACAGACTGCCATCCCGCACGCCTTTGAGTTTTGTGAAGAAACTGGAGCAGCCAGGGTCAAACCCACTTGGTTAGGGGAAAATCACTCAATAGGCATCTCATTCATAACTATTCACTCCCTCCACCACAGATGTTTGTAGTGTTTACAGGATGCACTGCAGCAATTCACTGAAACTCCTTAAACAACGCATTCTAAAATCTTAAATTCTACCAGTTAGAAGGACAAGGGCAGCTGGAGTATGATAACACCCATACCTGGAAGATGACCTCCAGGTCACACACCATCTTGATTTGGAACTGTGTCACCATTTCTTCATTGTCACTGGGTGACTGGAGATCAGGATTGAACCCAAGACCACTGAAGCTTTGAGGCAACTTTCTACCCACTTCTATCACTGTATTGCCCTTACCTTTTTCTGAGTCCAGACCAGATAGGCTTGAAACTAGGCACCAGTTCATCTGCAATTCTTCTACCAGAAGTTCAGATATGTGCTCACTCAACTGGTTTAATCTGAGATCAAGTTTTCAATCCTCTTTTAAAATGGTCTAGCTAAAAAACATTTTTCTTTTTCTGTCCCATTGCCAATAAATGAAAGCTGGCTGTTTCTTCGCTGGCTTGCAGTGCAAGTCACCTTTCACACCATGATGAAAGGCCAACAACCTGCTCATAAGACCATGAGAAACACAGACAGAGTATATGCCCAGGGTTAGGGAATCAAGAACCAGCAAGCATTAGTTTAAGATGAGAGGGGAAAAATTTAATAGGAACTTGAAGGGCAAGTTTTTTTTACACAAAGGAATTGGTTGAGGCAGGTACAATATCAGCTTTAAAAAGACAATTAAGCAGGTACATTGGTAGGAAATGTTTATAAGATTATTGGCCAAATGCTGCAAATGGTTCTAGCTTGGATGGTTACCTTTGTCATCGAGGTCTGGTTGGGTCAAAGGGTATGTTTCCATGCTTTCTAACTCTATGACTCTACGGCCTGAAATATTGACTCTGTTTCTCTTTTCACAGACACAATCTGAACTCCTTTACCTTTTATTTCAGCTGGAGTCTCTGAGTCATCCCTACACCTAAAAACTATGTGGCCTGATCAGCCATTTCAGAGTCAACCAGTATGATGGGCCAGGAGTTATGCAGCCCAAAGTGGGTCAGGGTAGCAGAGTTCCTGGGACATCCACACTTTAGATGTTCTGACCTGAAAGATCTAATGATTAAATGCCAACCATTCTGCTAACTTAGAGAGCTCCCCATTTTGATCCTGACTGCAGTTTACATATGGCCAAAGGCAGATGACAAACTAGTGCTCATTATTTTGAGTGCCACGATTAAAGAACAAGAAATAGCTTATTCTAATGCCTTTCACATCCTTGTCAGGGATTCCATTCAGGCTATCCTGAGGAAATCTCTGCCTAACTACTATCATGACATCACCTGCAGCACTAGGGGATGCAAAATCTTCGACCACTGCTACTCTACCATCAAGAATGCCTACCTTTCTATCCCTCAGCTGCATTTCAGTAAGGTCTGATCATCTGGTTGTCCTCCTCCTACCTGTATATAGGCAGGGATTGAAGAACAGGGCACCAGATACAAGAATGACTGGGAGGTGGTCATGGGAGGCAGAGGTATGTCTGTGAGATTGTGTTCAGTTGGTTGACTGGGCCACGTTCAAGGACTCATCAGAAGATCTGATTAAATACACCACGGTTGTCATGATCTTTATAAAGTCACTCATGCTAAGTGTGTCCCCACAAAATCAACTGGAGTCTTCCCCAACCTGGAACCCTGGATGAACCAGTAGAACCACAATCTGTTGAGGGCCAGATCAGTGGCGTTCAGGAAAGGCAATCCAGGAAAGTACTAGATGTCCAGGTATGACCTCTGAAGAGCCACCTCACATGCAAAGGAGCAATTCTAAACTGAACTTGAATCACAGAAGGAGATATTCAACAGCTGTGGCAGGGTTTGAATGTCATCGCCTCCTACAAAACAAAACCAAGTAGCATAAATGACAACAAACTTTCGCTCCTACCTGTAGATGAGCTCAATGCCTTTGACCAATAGAATATGGTGGGGATCTTTGTGAACTCCACAGCCCCTGACAATCCTGTGATTTCAGTCTCTGAGGCCAACATGACAGTATCCTTCAACAGGATGAACTAACAGAAAGCATCTGGCCCAGATGGCATACCTGGGTGAGTGCTGAGAACTGTGTTAATTAACTGGTTGGAGTGTTTCTGGACATCTTCAACCTCTCACTTCATCAGTCTGAGGTATTTACTTGCTTCAGTCAATCCATTCGATTTCCTCACTTGCAGACCCCAGTAAGTATGGGTTGGCAACAACATCTAGATTCTGGATTCTCCCACTGTTGGAAACATCCTCTCCATTTCCACTCTAAATAGGTCTTTCAATATTCTGTAAGTTTTAATGAGATTCCACCCGCCCCCCCCCCATTGAATGCTCTTCATATATTAACCCTTTCATTCCTGGGATCATTCTTGAATACCTTCTCTGCATCCTGTCCAGTGCCACTAAATCATTTCTTAGATATGGAGGCAAAACTGCTCACAATACTCCAGGTGTGGTCTGCCAAATACCTTATAATTATATTGCATTTATCTTCCTTATTACAGACTCAAGCTGCAATTTTAAGGAGTCCTACACTATCAGAATCAGAATCAGGTTTATTATCATCGGCATGGACTGTGAAATTTGTTAACTTGGCAGCAGCAGTTCAATGCCGTGCATAATATAGAAGAAGATAAGAAAAATAAAATATAATAATAAATAAATAAGCAATCAATTACAGTATATGTATATTGAATAGATTAAAAATCATGCAAAAAAACAGAAATAATATATATTAAAAAAACAAGGAGGTGTTCACGGGTTCAATGTCCATTTAGGAATCGGATGGCAGAGGGGAAGAAGCTGTTCCTGAATCGCTGAGTGTGTGCCTTCAGGCTTCTGTACCTCCGTCCTGATGGTAACAGTGAGAAAAGGGCATGCCCTGGGTGCTGGAGGTCTTTCATAATGGACGCTGACTTTCTGAGACACCGCTCCCTGAAGATGTCCTGGGTACTTTGTAGGCTAGTACCCACGATGGAACTGACTAGATTTACAACCCTCTGCAGCTTCTTTCGATCCTGTGCAGTAGAATCCCCCAGTGACGCAGCCTGTTAGAATGCACATCTACAGAAATTTTTGAGTGTATTTGTGACTTACCAAATCTCTTCAAACTCCTAATGAAGTATAGTTGCTGTCTTGCCTTCTTTATAACTGCATTGAATGTTGGGACCAGGTTAGATCCTCCGAAATCTTGACACCCAGGAACTTGAAACTGCTCACTCTCTCCACTTCTGATCCCTCTAAGGATTGGTACGTATTCCTTCGTCTTACCCTTCCTGAAGTCCACAATCAGCTATTTCGTCTTACTGACGTTGAGTGCCAGGTTGTTGCTGCGGCACCACTCCACTAGTTGGTATATCTCACTCCTGTACGCCCTCTCATCACCACCTGAGATTCTACCAGGAATGGTTGTATCATCAGCAAATTTATAGATGGTGTTTGAGCTGTGCCTAGCCACAGAGTCATGGATATAGAGAGAGTAGAGCAGTGGACTAAGCACACACCCCTGAGGTGCACCAGTGTTGTTCGTCAGTGAGGAGGAGATGTTATCACCAATCCGCACAGATTGTGGTCTTCTGGTTAGGAAGTTGAGGATCCAATTGCAGAGGGAGGTACAGAGGCCCAGGTTCTGCAACTTCTCAATCAGGATTGTGGGAATGATGGTGTTGAATGCTGAGCTATAATTGATGAAAAGCATCCGAATTAGGATTCCCAAGTCCCTTTGCATCTCCAATTTCTGAATTTACTACCCATCTAGAAAGTAGATCACACCTTTATACTTCTACAAAAGTGCATGACCATACATTCCTCTACACTGTATTCTATCTGCCACTTATTTGCCCATTCTCCTAATCTGTCCAAGTCCTCGCCTTCCTGCTTCCTCAACACTACCTACCCCTCCACTTATTTTTGCATCATCTGCAAACAAAATCATGAATTCCATCAGCTAGACGATAAACGTATAACATGAGAAGCAGCAGATACAACACACCCTCTGTGGAACACCATTAGTCATCAACTGCTAAACAGAAAAGACTTATTCCCACTCTTTGTCTTCTGCCTGTGCTGGTGTTTGTCCTGCAATATCATGGACTCTGTCTTATTAGCCTCATGTCAAAGTGTTCATCTGAACCAGAAGGGCCTTCTGAATATCCAAGTAAACAACATTCACAGATTCTCCTTTCTCTATCCTGTCTTACTTTCGCAAAGAATTCCAACAGATTTGTCAGGAAAGGCTTCCCCTTAGCATTCATCTCAAGAGGACTAGAATATGAAAGCAAGGATGTAATATTAAGACTTTATAAAACACTTGGAGTATTGTGAACTCCTTATCTTAGAAAGGATGTGCTCAAACTGGAGAAGATTCAAAGGAGGTTCATGAAAATGATTCCAAGATTGAATGCCATGTTTGATGGCTTTGAGTTGTATTCGCTGGAATTTGGAAGAATAAGGGGTGATCTCATTGAAACCTATCAAATAGTGAAAGGCCTTGATAAACAGGATGTTTCCTGTGGTGGGAGACTCTAAGATCAGAGGACATAGTCTCAGACTAGAGGGGTAAACTTTTAGAATGGAGATGAGGAGGGATTTCTTTAGCCAGAGAGTCTGTGGTGAATCTGTAGAAGTCTTTGTCACAAAGCAGCTGTGGAGGCCAAGTCTGTATGTATATTTAAGGCAGAGGTTGATAGGTTCTTGATTGGTCAGGGCATGAAGGGATATGGAAGAAGGCAGGAGATTGGGGCTGAGAGGAAAATTGAATCAGCCATGATGAAATAGCAGAGCAGACTCGTTAGGGCCAAATGGCCTAATTCTGCTCCTGTGTCTTATGGTCTAATATTTGTATAAACGTCTCCCATGACGTTTTCCGCAGTCCAATATGCACTATTGCCTCTCTCTTACCCTTTGTGTATCTGAATAAACTTTTCGTCTCCTCTTTTACATTATTGACTAGCTTACCTTCATATTTGATCATTTCTCTCATTTAGTTGTCTATTTTTAAAAATTTCCAATCCTCTAGCTTCCAACTAATTTTTGCGATATTATATCCATATATCTGCTCTCTTTTGCTTTTATGCTAGTTTGACTTCCCTTGTCAGCCACGGTTTCCTCATCATCTCTTCAGAATGCTTTCTCTTCTTTGCGATGTATGGATTCTGCATCTTCTGAGTTACCCCCAGAATCTCCAGCCTTTGCTAATCTATTATCATCCCTGCTAATGTCTCCTTCCAGCTAACATGGCCAGCTCCTCCCTCATGCCACTGTAGTTAACTTTATTCAACTGTAACATTGATATCTGTGATTACAGTTTCCCGCTTTCAAACCTCAAACTCAATTGGTGTCTAAATGCATTTGCCCTGGGTCCTGGTTTTTAATCCTAATTCTGTTGATCTTTAAGTTCACCAGGCTGCCTTGGCCATGGGGCACAAGTTCCTGATAGATGAATGATAAGAGCTCTGTTTACAGGAGCAGAAGGCAGAGACATTCTGTATGGAAACAGGACTTTCAGCCCATCAAATTTGTGCCAAAACTTTCAGGACATATTTACATTAATCCTACAATGATATAATTCCCATCAAATCACTTCAGATTCTACCACTTATCCACACACCAAGGATATTTACAGTGCTAACCAACTATCAAACTGGGAATTGGGATAAAACCAGAGCACCTGGGAGGAAGCTACCTAGTGAAAAGGAAAACGTGGAAACTACACATAGGCAGCATATCTGGTCACGATTGGACCCGGTCACTGGAGTTTGATTCAACAGCTCTACTCCCTGCATTGCTGTGAGAGTTCTCCTGAATCTGGTTGAATTTCTGCAGTCAGCCCATTTCAGGGCATCATTGCACTTAGCAGAGACGTAGAAATCATGAAATGAGGTGACACGTTGAGGGAGCAGGAGATGCCAGCATCAATTATTCGACTTCCTGTCAGTTGAACTTCATCACCAGGATTGACCTCTGGATCTAGTGACACACATTTCTCAGTGGTAGTCTTCAGACCTGTGAGTCAGAATATCAGAGGCTCAGGCCCCTCTGTGAAAAACAGAGCACCGCACCTGAGCTGGTACTTACAAGGATGAGCTGAGGGAGTCCTGCACCATCTGAGGCATGATGTAAAACCCTGGTCTTATCTACCACTCACAACGCTGTAGAAATCCAAGGACAGTGCTTCAAATTAGAGTTGGGAATGGAGTGCATTGTCCCCAGATCCTGGACAACATTTATGCTTCAGCCAGCATTATTATTTCCTTGCTTTACTCCATGGATATTTTCTGCTATGCTTCATATAGCACAGACCACACTTCAAGAGCAGTACTTTCCCTGCTTTGGAACTTCCGCAGTCACAGAAGGTGCTTTACAAATACTAATTGTTTACTTTAAAAACAAATGAAATTCCCAGCAGAGGAAAACAATGATAACCTGCTCCTCCATCGTGGGTAAAACCTCTGGGCAAGAAGGCAGTACCGAGCCCAGCCAATGTGCCATAGGAAACTACAGAAACCAAAGATTGCTCTGACTATTCCACCCCCATCTCCCCTCCCAGACAAATAGGTGACCAACTATCGGTTGGGTGGCTGGACTGTACAGTTTGAGGATGTATCAAGGCAAAAACACTCATGATGTCTAAAAAGTATCTACATAAGTTTATATAAGTTTGCTGATGACACAACAATTGTAGGCTGTATCTCGGGTAGTGATGAGTTTCAGTACAGAGAGGAAATTAAGAACCTGGTGGCATGGTGCGAAGACAATAACCTATCCCTCAACGTCAGCAAGACGAAAGAATTGGTTGTTGACTTCAGAAGGAGTAGCGGACCGCATGACCCAATTTACATCGGTGGTGCGCAAGTGGAACAGGTCAAAAGCTTTAAGTTCCTCGGGGTCAATATCACAAATGACCTGACTTGGTCCAACCAAGCAGAGTCCACTGCCAAGAAGGCCCACCAGCGCCTTTACTTCCTAAGAAAATTAAAGAAATTTGGCCTGTCCCCTAAAACCCTCACTAATTTTTATAGATGCACCGTAAAAAGCATTCTTCTAGGGTGCATCATAATCTGGTATGGAAGTTGTCCTGTCCAAGACCGAAAGAAGCTGCAGAAGATCGTGAACACAGCACAGCACATCACACAAACCAATCTTCCGTCCTTGGACTCACTTTACACCACACGCTGTTGGCTCAGTGCTGCCAGGATAATCAAGGACACGACCCACTCAGCCAACAGACTTTTCGTCCCTCTTCCCTCCGGGAGAAGGCTCAGGAGCTTGAAGACTTGTGTGGCCAGATTTGGGAACAGCTTCTTTCCAACTGTGATAAGACTGCTGAACGGATCCTGACCCGGATCTGGGCTGTACACTCCAAATATCCGGACCTGCCTCTCGGTTTTTTTGCACTACCTTACCTTCCATCTTTCTATTTTCTATTTATGATTTATAATTTAAATTTTTAATATTTACTATCGATTTGTAATCCAGGGAGCAGAAAGCGCAGAATCAAATATCGCTGTGATGAACGTACGTTCTAGTATCAATTGTTTGGCGACAATAAATTATAAGTATAAAATATGTCCTCCCCGGGTTCCTGAGAACTGTTTGTAACTCAAACAGGGGGTAAGTCAGAAATGAACGAAAAGACAGTGTATTTTCCGTCAGAGCAGTGACGGGAGACTGAGCAGCTTAGGAAGAGTAGTCACCAGTGAGTGAGAGAGAGAGTCTGCTCAGAGCTCCCAGCTCTCCAGCTCAAGGGAACGGGAGGCACCAGGAAGAGGGAGCATGTGGGAATGTCCCGGATGAAGATGCCCACGGTTGTGCAGCCGCCAAAAGATCCACCCCATTGATTTCACAGATGTTCCATGATACCTATGGGCTGTCCATGAGATGGGTGTTTGAAAATCCTGTCGATGAAAACTTGAATTGCTAAGATGTAGAGGGTTGTTGATCCAATGTTGATAAATGGGATCAGATGGTCAGCATGGACGTAATGAGACAAAGACCCTCGTTCTGTGCAATGACTCTGATTGCAATACACTAAGAGATTGTGAATCACATCACTACTCTACGGTTCAAGGTCACATGGTCGTGTGACTCAGTTTGTATTCCCTTTAATGCCAGTGAGATATTTATCACCCCATTAATATCTCCATGCTTATAATGATGCCACAGGAGTAGGCATGAGAATGACCTCATCAGACATTTTATTAACAATTTCCTCAGCATTTCCCCTTTTACAATTTTTATTAATGAGGCCAGAAAGAACAGAGCGTACACATTAATTGGATTGCAATTTTGATTAGATTTACTGCAACCAGCTTGACTGTTACCAATCTGAAATATTGCTGCCTCATAAAATGTCAGAGCACAATTAATAAAATGGTTGTATATTGCCATATGTAGAAGAGAAGGGAAGCTCTATTCATTTTCATGCACTGCTATAGTCAGATCCATTACTCTCCTGGGCTACCAACTCATTAAGTTTATTTTGCTGCTTGCTGCCTGTTTCCCTTTCCCACGGAGTTAACTCCTTGCTGCCTTGACCTTCTGCTCAGCCTAAACACACTGAAATCTTCAGTACACACTAAACTCTCCACGTTACTAAATATCTTTGGTTTTCACCTTCCACTACACCGGGAGTACACTCGCTTGTAGGACTGGTGGAATATAATTTATTACTGACTTTCAAAAGGCAATTGGCTGTGGAACTGAAAGAGGGCAGTGTGTGAGCACAAGCACAATGCCTTCACATTCTCCTTCAGCCGCGTAGTTCAATGCACTAGTTTTGTTTATTCTAGAGCAACACACACAAAATACTGGAGGAACTCAGCAGGTCAGGCAGCATCTATCTACGGAAATAAGGAAACAGTCAATATTTCAGGCCTGGACCCCTCTTCAAGACGAGAAAGGAAGGGGACAGACTCCAGAATAAAAAGGTGGGGGGCGGGGAAGGAGGTCTAGCTGGAAGGTGATTGGTGAGGCCAGGTGGGTGGAAAAGGTAAAGGACTGGAGAAGAAGGAATCTGATAGCAGAGGAGAATAGACAATGGGAGAAAGGGAAGGAGGAGGGGCACCATGGGGAGGCGTGGAGAAGAGGTAAGAGGCTAGAGAGGGGAATAAAAGAAGAGGGAAGCAGGAGGGGAGAAAATTACCAGAAAGAGAAATCGATGTTTATGCAATCAGGCTGGAGGCTACCCAGACGGAATATGAGGTGTTGCTCCTTCACCCTCAGAGTGTACCCATCATGGCAAAAGAGGAGGCCATGGAGCAACTAGTCAGAGCGGGAATGGGGATAGAAATTAAAATGATTGGCCACCGGGAAACTCTGCTTTTAGCAGATGGAGTGGAGATGCTTGACAAATCAGTCCCCCAATTTAAGTCCGGTTTACCTGGATGCAATAGATGTGGTTACAACAGTGCTTCAGGAGCAGGGGATAAAATAGACGACCCCAACAGATTTGCAGGGGAATCGTTGGCTCACCTGGAAGGACTGTTTGGGGCCCCGAATGGAGGTGAAGGAGGGGTGAATGGGCAGGTGGAGCATTTCTGTCACTTGCAGGGATATGTGCCAGGAGGGAGATTAGTGGGGACAGGATGAATGAACAAGGGAATCATGGAGGAAGCCATCCCCGTAGTAAGTGGAAAGTGGGTGGGGGGGGGTAAAGATGAGCAGAAACATAAGGTGAGCGTGTGTGAGGCAGCGGGAACACGGGGTGAGTGTGGATCACAACTATACTTTCACTGGGTGCACAGCATATTCTATCACCTCTCATGACCAACATAAAGTTAAAAGCAATGTGATTATTATCAACCCCGCCCCCTTCCCGCCCAGCCACATTTACCAGCAGTCCAGCACTCAAGACACTTCATTAAAACAGGCACCTAGCCACTTATTTATGGTGGGACTCAACCAAGCCAAATACACAATAAATAACATTAACTACACATTAACTAGTCCCTAGTCTACATCAAATGATATTCTGTCAGACTGCCAGACAAGGATAGTGTAGTTATGATTCTACTTTGGTTAGAAAGTAATAAAGACTTCTTTCAAATGTGCTCATGCACTACCTGTAGTATGGTTTCCTCAATTTTGGGACCAAACTCAAGTTGAATGAGTGTTTTACAGCACCTCATGCTCTATTCTTAATCATCATCCCAAACTTCGAGCTCCATGTCACATTAATTCTCTGTCTCACTTTGAAGATTCAGTCCTCAACCTCTTACACCCCCATCACCCCCCCCCCCTCAGCTGCAGGAACACAGAGATCAGTGGCTTTACGTTGTACCCACTGTTCCATTTTGTCTGTGGTCAGTGGACGTTAGTAATGATCAGTGGCTTTACGTTGTACCCACTGTTCCATTTTGTCTTTGGTCAGTGGATGTTAGTAATGATCAGTGGCTTTACGTTGTACCCACTGTTCCATTTTGTCTGTGGTCATTGGATGTTAGTGATGATCAGTGGCTTTACGTTGTACCCACTGTTCCATTTTGTCTGTGGTCAATGGATGTTAGTAATGATGCATCTGACGGTACTTTCACCTTTGCTGGATCTGTCTCTCACTTCTTCTCCAATCATTCTCTTTGTCTTTGATCTTTGTTCTATTCAACATGGGTGTTTCTTTGGCTTTTTTCCTTCCCTTTGCAATTGCTTTTCTGATCTTCTGCATATAAAGTCATGGAATTGCACAGCATTAAAACAGGCCCTTCAGCCCATCATATGCATGCCCTCCATTGCACTTCATTCTTCTCATTTACCCACAATAGGACAAGAGCTTTTCATGTCTTGCCAATCCAGCTATTAAATACTGTGAGAGTCTCTGCCTTCACCATCTCCCCAGGCAGTGCGTTCCAGACTCCAAGAACCCCTCTTGTGAAAACAATCCCAAATCAGATCCCTGTCATTTCTATCATTAATCATCGGTCAAAGACGGAGCACAGAACATAACAACACAGGAACAGGCCCTTCAGCCAGCAATAGCACAGTGAACTAATTAAGCTTATGATATTTAATCCCTTCTGTCTGCATATGATCCATATCCCTCTATCGCCTGCATAGTCATGTGCTTATCTAAAAGCCTCTTAACCACACCAACATAAACACTTCCAGGCATCTATTACTCTAAAACAAAAACCTGCCCCACACATATCCTTTGAATTTGAATCCCCCCACCCCCAAACTTTTATTGCAGGCTCTTTAGAATGAGATATTTTGGTCCTAAGAAAATGATATCAGCTTTCTATATGCCTCTCATAAATTTATAAACTTCTACCATGTCTCTTCTCAGCCTGCCCAATCCAGAGAAAACAACACCAGTTTGACAAGTCACTCCCAATAGCATTTGCTACACAGCATCCTGGTAAACCTCTTCTCCACCCACCCAAAGCCTCCACCTCCTTCCTATAATGGGCAACCGGAGTTGAATGCACTGTTCCAGAGTTTGTTCAACCTAAACAGAGCTTTATAACTTACTGACTCTCGAGCTCAATGCCTCAACTAATAAAGGAACTCTCGGATGAATCTGTCCCATCAAAGTCAAGAAAGTTAGTCCTGTACGTGGCGAGAGAGCCGTGACGGGGGTAGTACTGGGAAGGAAATGCTTTGATCCTGCAGTCATAGAGTCACAGAATGATATAGCTCAGAGGCTGGCCCTTCAGCCCATCGAAGAGAGACTGACCACTAAGACCCAGTAGCACAAATCCTACATTAATGCCGTTGATATAAAAAAAACAGGTAATCCAGGTGCTTATGGCAGAGCAGGTTACAAGATGACCATGCAGCAGGTTTGCAAATAACAAGGGATGTCTCTTAATAAAGTCATACTGAAAATTGTTTCTACTACATTGGACAACGAAGATTTTACTTACTGAATACTTTTGGGTGTACCTTATGGATTTTGAGTGGCTGATCATGAAAATTGCTATGAAATTTCTCTATCACATATCAATTACCTGAAAATGCCAAGATTAAGGAAGGCATTTTTGTTGGTCCACAAATCAAACAGGACATCAATGACGGGCAATCAAAGAAATTCTAGTGGAACCAGAGAAATTTGCATGGAAGGCATTCAAAAATGTTGTTGAACTTTTCTTGGCAACTCCAAAGCACCGAACTATGTGCAGCTGGTTGACAACCTGCATCAAGCATACAAAACCATGAAGTGCAACATGTCATTAAAGATTTCTGCACTCACATTTAGACTTCTTCCCTGCAAATCTTGGTGCTGTCAATGATGAACATGGTGAAAGGTTTCACCGGGACACTGTGGTCATGGAGAAACGGTATCAGGGCAACTGGAATCCATCAATGCTGGTTGATTATTGTTGGACACTTAAGTGAGAAAACTCAGACACTGAATACAAACAGAAATCATCAACAAAACATCTTAAGCTTTGTTGAACTATTGCAAAGCATTAGCACCATTATGCAATTAAACACATTATATTCAATAAATGTTAATTTCTTGGTTCTCTAAATTCTGATGTGATACAAGTAGTCTAGAATTATATTGTGTTCAGCTTCTAGCGGTCTATCATAGATAAAAAAATTTCTGAGGAAGCAACACTTTCAAAACGGTTTGTTGTCCAGTGGATTTATTACATCAATAACTGGAAGACATAGAATGAATCTCTCTCTGCTCTATGCCAGTTTCATGGTAAACTCACTTCTATGAGTTGATACTGGTGTTCCATTAACAGTGAGTGATACAGAAAGCCCCTTCAGAAATCAAACACTCCTTTCCCCATTCCCTTACATATCTAGGCATCACTAGTAGGTCAAAGGGAATATGTGAGGTATAATTTGTTTCTGTGGCAGATTGAAACAGTGGGACATGGATTGTCCACACCTGAAAGGGGAGTAGGTTTAAGAAAGGAAACCATGGTAAGTTTAAGGAGGGAAGAAAATAAATATCATTTAAACATTTTCAAAAATGTGAACTCGGTCAGTAGCTTTACAAACTTAGTGTCAGGGAATGTAGGGGAGGCTTGACCCAAATGCAGAGCTGTGGAGACAACTTAGCAGTGAGCAATAAGAAACTGCAAAATAACACGTCACGAGGAGCCACATAACAAGAGAAAGCAGATACGTAACTCCAGAGGACAACAAGGCAACTGAAGGCTGGGAGCAACTGTTTTGCATGAATGAACAAGGAGTATGGGGGAGAACTGGGTTTAAGTAGGCTGCAGATGATGGGCTGGAAAGAAATGACAGGTGATTCCTGGTAGCTGGGTGGAGACTGGGAGGTGTCTGCCTCTACACGCCTAACAGGACCATTCTCCCCCACCTACTGTCTCTATGCTGGCCCCTGAGAGGGTCCGGTGCAAGTCTAACAGGACCATCCACCCCCACCCACTGTCCCTTCCCTATGCCAGTCCCCGAGTGGGTCTGGTACAAGCCCAATAGGACCATCAAAGCCCCCCCTACTGCCCCTGTGCTGGCCCCCGAGTAGGTCCGGTGCAAACCGAGCAGGACCATCTGCCCCCACCCACTGTCCCTGTGCAGGCCTGGTACAAACCTAACAGGACCATCCAGCCCCACCTGCTGTCCCTATGTCATCCCCCGAATGGGTCCAGTGCAAACTGAGCAGGACCACCCACCCCCACCCACTGTCCCTATGCCAGTCCCGGAGTGGGTCTGGTACAAGCCTAATAGGACCACCCACCCCCACCCACTGTCCCTGTGCCAGCCTCCAAGAGGGTCTGGTAGATCTCCTGGATGAACAATGGATCCAAGACGTAACAGCACAGCGACCAAGATCTCCCCTCTAGACCGTACACTTCCCGGTCGACCAGGTACTGTCCATCCAGGGGAGAGGGCAGCGGCTCTTACTGGTGATTTTGCTGCTTTCACAGTAGTCGATGCAGGGTTGGAGACCGCCCCCGCCCCCCCTCGTTTTGACAAAGAAAGTCCCTGTGTGGTCTGGGACTGGGATGGATGAATGAAGCTGTACTGTACTATACTGCTTCAGTGATGTAATCATTCATGGCTTGGGTGTCAGGATAGAGAGGGAGAAAAGACACCTTGGGGAGTGGTGGTGCCCGGGTGGAGATTAACCGCACAGATGTGTGGTCTGTGAGACAGCAGGTTGCAGGCTGCCCTTTTGCCATCATGGTCATTTCACCCTTGCAGTTTCTTACCTACAAGGATTCAACATCTTCTGAACCTATGTCACATTTTTCTATTGATTTGCTACCATTCTTTACCAGCAGATCCAAGCCACCCCCTCTGCTGGCCTTCCTATCCCTCCAATACAACGTGTAACCTTAGACATTCAGCTCCCACCTACAACCATCCTTCGCCACGATTCAGTGATGGCCACATCACCATACCTGGCAACCTGTAATATTGCAGCGAGATCATCCGCCTTATTTCTTATACTCCATGAATTGCGATATGACATGTTGGGTGCTGTATTTGCTATCCTTTTTGATCCTGCATCCCTAATGCACTGATACTCAACCCTGTTGGCTGCAATTATGTCCTGTCATCTGCCTGCCCTTCCTGACAGTCTGACTGCACGCCATCTTTGCTTTTTTACCATCCGTCCTGTCCTGAGCCCCTTCACTCTGGTTTCCACCCCCCTGCCAGATTTGTTTAAACCCCAAAAACTCTAACAAACCTGCCGACAAGAATACTGTTTCTCCTTGGGTTCAGGTGTAACCTGTCACTTTTGAACAGGTCATACCTGTCCCAGAAAAGATCCCAATGATCCAAGAATCTGAAGCCCTGCCCCCTGCACCAGCTTCTCAGCCACACATTTATCTGCCAAGTCATCCTGTTTCTACCCTCACTGGCACGGGGCACAGGCAGCAGTCCAGAAATTACTACCCTGGAGGTCCTGCTTCTCAGCCTTCTACCTAGCTCTCTAAATTCTCCTTTCAGGACCTCATTGCTTTTCCTTCCTATGTCACCGGTACCAATATGTACCAAGACATCTGGCTGCTCCGCCTCCTTCTCCAAATTGTTGTGGACGCGATCTGAGACATCCTTGGCCCTGGCACCTGGGAGGCAACATACCATTCAAGTGTCCTGTTCACGCCCACAGAATCTCTTGTCTGTTCCCCTCACTATTGAATCCCTTATCAGTACCACTCCCCTCTTCTCCCTCTTTCCTTCTGCACCGTGGACCTATGTTTGTAACCTGGTCTCTGTGACATTCCCCTGGAAGGTCAGCCCCACTACAGTATCCAAAGCGGTATGCTTATTTTTGAAGGGAATGGCCACAGGGGTGCTCTGTGCTAACTGCCTATTTAAATTTCCATTTTTCCTGACAGTCACCAGCTACTCTTCTCCTGCAACTTTGGGGTGACTACTTCCCCATAACTCTGATTGATTATCTCCGCATTCTCCTGTACAAACCGAAGGTCAGCCAGCTGCTGCTCCAGATCCCTAACACAGTCTTCAAAGAGCTGCAGCTGGGTGCACCACGCAGATGCAGTTCCCTGGGAGACTCTGGGCCTTCCAGGATTCCAACCTCCAGCAAGAAGAACACACAAGAGCCATTTACGACACCAGGTAGAGTGAGAGAGAACAAAGGAACCTTAACAGAAGCTTACCCAGAGCCAACGCCTCTTTGGAGTCAAAGCCTGACACTCCTACTCTCACCACTGACCTACTCCCAACAATGGCCGTCCCACTTGTCCCTTCTGTATTTTTAAGCAAGCGTCGCTGACCTGTGAGAAACCTCGTCACTGTGGTCTACTCCTGCCACTGACTGGGCTGTCGGATAGCTGGAGCTCTAAGTGTAAGGTGCACTGGAACAGGAAGTTGTGACATTGGGTTGGGGATCCACTGAAGCATTCGTGCACCAGAATCCAGGACTCTGCTAGCTGATGTGGGGTTGCTGTATTGAGATGGAAAGTTGGTTGAGAGTGGCGAGCAGGTTGTCAATGGTTTCCTGCTGCTTCCCTAGGGTCAGTAAGCCTGCATCAGGAAGGGACACGGCACTACAACAGTGCCAATATGTGCTTCAGAAACTTAAGGGCTAAACTTCTCAACTAAAGAACAATAGACGATAGACAACAGGTGCAGGAGTAGGCCATTCGGCCCTTCGAGCCAGCACCGCCATTCACTGTGATCATGGCTGATCATCCACAATCAGTACCTTGTTCCTGCCTTCTCCCCATATCCCTTGACTCTGCTATCTTTAAGAGTTCTATCTAACTCTTTCTTGAAAGAATCCAGAGAATTGGCCTCTACTGCCTTCTGAGGCAGAGCATTGCACAGTTCCACAACCCTCTGTGTGAAAAAGTTTTTCCTCAACTCCATTCTAAATGGTCTATGGCCTCTGGTTCTGGACTCCCCCAACATCGGGAACATGCTTCCTGCCTCCAGTGTGTTCAATCCCTTAATAATCTTATATGTTTCTAAGAACTAAGAACTACTTCAATCCATTACATTCAGCTTCATTTATCTAATTCTGCCTTGCTTCATTTTGTGTCCTTGTTTTGCTGAGACTTGACTTAAACACAGGCTTTCCTGCATTTCATTTTATTCCGCTTGCCATTAGCTAGTTTGGAAATGGTCTTATTTTACACTTAAAATGAAATAAAGTGGGGCTATTCACCCCATGATGTTCATACCAATTCCTAGTGGATCAATCTCCTGAATATTATTCTCCCTTTTTAAAATTCTCCGTTGATATGCAACTTCTCTCCCACACATTGTTACTTCAACCCACAATAAGGGGCTATTTGCAGTTAACCAGCATATGTTTGGATTATGAGGGGAACATAAAGCATCCAGAGGAAGCCCATGCAGTCAGAAAGAGAACAGGAAAACTCCACAAAGGCAGTCAGGCAATAGCAGAGGTCTGATGGAACTGGGATTCCTTAAACTGTGAGATAGATGCCTTAACTCAGGGTTTTTCAACCAGGGTTCCACGAGAGATCGTGATTTTAAAAAAACATTGATTCTTGAACTTTGCGCAACACGCGATGCTAGTGCCCGCAGTGGTGGGCAGTGACCGAGCAGCCCCATTAGCAATCTCATTAGAGGTCCCTCAGCCCAGTATGGCAGGGCGCAGTAAGATCGTGTTTATTCCAGTTTCTGACGCAAGATAGGGGAGGTCGTTGATAATTGGTGAGCGTTGTATTGCAGGGAGGGGAGGGTGAACTGATAACTGGTGAGCGTCGTATTGCAGGAGGAGAGGATGGTAAGCTGATAAGGAGGGTGAAATATATTTTCCGAGCATTGAATGGACTCCCTAACTTGGGCTGTGACGTCAGCCTCTCCCTCCTGAATTTCCTCCCCCAGCTTCCCCTGACACGCCGCCGCCTGACACAGGAGCGAACAAACTACTGGTGTAGAAAATTGGAGAGAAATTTTCATTCTAAAGACGGTTCAGTGTGGCGATTTTTGAAGAGGAGGTGTGAGATGGAAGAGGAGGATTCTATACCTAGGCCTATGGACAATTCTGATAAGGTTAATGGAGAATTATAACCTTCTGAGTCATTTTGCAGAACACATGCAACAATGGACACAAAAAAGACTGTCTTTTTCACAAAACTATAAATATGTATTTACACAACAAATACACAAAGTACAAACATCAAGTACTTACAAGACAGTGAATAAATTCAATTTAAAATATTACTGCTATCTATAAAACGGTCAGTTCCCTGGGGGCCACTGTGCCTGGAAATCCCCCACTATAAACGCAGGCTCCCTCTCCAAGGACAGCCAGGCACAAATGTATACTCAGAAGAGAGGCAGGTAGTCGGCCCTGGCAGAGGCCTTGACTTTCCGCTGCCTGGATCAGTGAATGGCCACCCTGGCCAAGTCTACCACGATCCCCCTGGCGGCCCACCCCCTTCCGTACTGCGTGCCTGTACATGAGGAGCACTGGGCTGAAGTACAACCATAACCTGAGCAGCAGCCACTGCCGATACTCAAACAGGGGATGCAACCTCTCACACTCTGTATCAGCGTGCTACACCGACTCCTTCCGGTCACAGCATGGATGGGGTATCAGTGAACCTGCTGCACGTTACTACTGAGCACCTTCCATCCCAGGTCCCAACAGACAGGGGAGGGACTCCAGCAGGGAGAGAAATCTCTTTGGTAAAACAGACTGCCAAGGCGAGTCTGGGCGGCAGACGAAAGCAAGGAAGTGATAGGAGTGCAAGAAACGCTTTGGAGTGTCACGGAAGGGCATGGTGGGCATCCACGTGGCTGGCTCACGTTGTGTGGGATCCTCTCCGGTGTGTTATCCGAGGTCTGGGTCCGACGAGTACTCCCGGTCCATCAGGCGGTGGTGCAGTCAGAACCCCTCCACTTCCCCGAGCCCCCTCGACAGCCATCGTGATAGGATAGGATGGTGACCAGTCCCTCTCGCAATTAGAGCACCGTCCCTCACCGGCACAGGGGCACCCTGTGTAGACGAGACCAGACCTCAAACCCTCGGCATTTCCGTCAAAGCAGCGCGGCTGATGCTGTCGGCTGGAAGCCCCGTCCCTCCTGCAGCCAGAGTCCCTGGCAGAGAAAGTGCATCACCAGCGCATGACATCTCGGAGGGTGGTCGCCATACAACAGGGAGACTCAGCACGCAGCAGAAACCCAATGCCTCCTGTTGCCCCAGGAGAAGTCGACCAGCCCCTTCTCGGTCCTGGAGACAAGAAGGAGTAAAGTAATCAGCCGCTACAATATCTTTACAATGAAAACTACTTATTGGTGTGTTTTACATGGACTGGTGAGGCAAGTTGTCCTATTCCATTGTCCCTAGTCTGTGGCAACAACTTACAAATGTAGCAATAGCTCCAGCAAAATTGAAAAGAAATTTAATCACAGCCACATGGCATGTAAAATCGCTGATTATTTTAAACAACTATTGGAATCTCAAAAAAAAGATTAAAGCTTTTTGAAAATAAAGTCACAGTCAGTAAAAGGACCCAGGAAGCAAGTTATTTAGTAGCTTTAAGGGCAGTTCACCCGAGAATGTTTAAAAAACTGTGAAAACCTGGGCAAAGAACAACCAATCTCCAAATCCAGTGGCTTAGCAGAGGAAGAGTTCTCAACAGGGTGTTTGAACTAAAAGGTGAATTGCAGGAGTGCTTTCTAGAAGATGGGCCAGATGTTGTTAAGTACGGTGAAGATGAAGAATAGCTGCAGAAACTAGCCTACTTAACAAATGTTTTTCGTCATATTAACCAGATGAACAAGTCTCTGCAAGGCCCTGGAGAAAATGCTTTGACTTCAAGTGACAAGATTCTTGGATTTAAAAGGAAACTGAATCTTTGGAAAAATTATGTTGCAAAAGGAAATCTTGAAATGTTTCCACTGCTGCTTGAGCTTTAGAGTAAGGAAGGATCAGAAAGTCTCAAGTCTTATTGAAAACTTCCTGGAAGAACTGCGGAACAAAATTGAACAGTATTTTTCCTCCCGTTCAACACAAGTGACTGGGTGAGGGACCATTTCTCTGCAACTTCTGCTCAGCCTGAGGACTTGACTTTAAGAGAACTGGAAGATCTTTGTGGGCTGCACTCTGATCGTGCACTCCAAATGAGATTTACTGACCTGCCCCTGAACAAGTTCTGGTTTTCTGTGTAAGAAGAGTGTCCTGTCATTCATAGGAAAGCAATGAACAGTTTGCTGCAGTTTTCAACTTCTTACACCTGTGAGCAAGCTTTTTTCTTGTTTTACAAGCATTGAGAGCAAGGATAGAAATCATATCATTTCAGTTGAAGGTGAAATCTGTCTATGCTTATCTCAAGTTTGACCCAGAATTGAGAAATTTATTAAGTTTGCCTTATGAGCTTTTACAATTTTGAAAGAGAAAGAAAGATTAATTTCAAGAAAGGTAAGCTAAGCTTAAATACCTGTTTTTTTTCAGGAAAGGTTGACCATATATTAATTCTCTACTCAAAAGAGCAGTGACAATTATTTTTGGATTATTTTATCTGCAACTTACTGATCATGCTAACACACCATGAGGTCTAGATATAATAATTTTTATGCAGGGATTCCCTGAGACCATGAAAATTATCTCAAGGGTTTCTCCAGGGCAAAAAGGTTGAGGAGGCTGGATTAACTGCTATACATTGCACTCCCTTTTACTTAACTACACCCGCGTTTCCCAACCTTTTATAGTCCAATGTCCCCTCCCCCAAAGCACTTTTATACTTGCCAACACCCCTGCAAAGCTCCCTCATACTTACCAATGCCCCTCCTAGGCACAATATATTTTCCAGCACCCCCACAATGTAAAAAACTTGTCTACCATATGCTAATATGAGAAAAATGATTCTGATTTAAATTTTTATTTGTCTTTAAACCTAGTTTACACAGCACCTGTGCACTGTACAGCAGCTTCGATAGTGATGTGATCCTTGAGCTTGATGGTTTTTAGCAAGAGTTGAAATATCCGGTTCAAGTTCTGACAACAAAAGTCTTAAAAGTGCCCACGTGTAACAATGTCCAAGCGGTTTCTGTTTTTGGTAGTATGTTTTCACTGCACTAAAGCCTCTTTCAACAAGGTAGGAGGATGGAAATTCAATGAAGACCAGGAAACGTTGTATGACAGTGTAGCCACATACCACAAAAGCTGCCATTTATGAAAAGTATTTTTGCTTTTTCATCATTCTGAATATTGATCATTTCTTCTTGCAAGTTCTCTTCCTGTTCTTCCACCTTGCAAAGAAATTGGTTAATTACCCAGTCCAGAATTTCCAGATCATTCAAAACCTTGAATCAAATTCTGTAAGTCCTTTTTCAGTGACTGCAGGTGTAAGCAGTACTCTTGCAAATCACAGTCTGTGAGAAAGAGTGCCATACTTTCCATGTAGGGAAACTGTGAGAACATTCTTCTCACAATGTGTTGCCTATATATTTCCAATTTTCTGATAAAAGTGAACAATGCACTTTTTATCTGGATTGGCTTAAAATTCTCACCCTGCAGTTTCATATTTAGAATGTTCATTTTGTCATACTAGGCTATGTATGCCACATCTCCACGTAGATGTACATAGTTGATACTCAATGACTTCACTCATTTTATCAATACGACAAGCTATAAAGTTATTACTCAGACGAATTTATTTTATAATACTCATATCAATTTTGAGAACAGTGATGAGTACTTCTGATACAGCAAGCATTATTAATCTTTCACCAATTCTATGAGATTTTGCACAGTTTGCTATCATTTTGGAAATGTTATAAGAAGCAATGAGATCGGTATCAAGGTCATTTTTAGCTTTCTTGGCAAATGACTCAAGTGTGCAACACTTTTCAAATGCTTCTTTCATCTCCTGGAACTATCATAAGTAGCCTTTTCTGGGTGTCTTTTACGGAAGTGTTCCTGCAATCTTAATGGCTTCATGGTTCATTAGACAGCCGAGTATTACAAATAAGACACATGGGGCATCACTGATCTGACGGGAACGGAATAAAACCATACGCTTGTTATGTAACATTGTATTGACACACTTTCTGTAGTTTTAGTTTCTTAGCAGGATTAGAATTCAAGGCTTCACTGCCTTCAGACTGATGGAGATCGCGCTATATGTATTTATCCATCATTAACAGGGCAAAGTTAAAATTAAAATTAGCACAAACTGGGAATGCTGTTGGACGTTGATAATGGCAGTGAGTTGACACAGTTGGTCAGGTCTTGTGCCTTAAGTTAGGGTGCTGCTTACCCTCCCCCCCCCCCCAGGATTCTTGAAAGCCTCACAATGACTTCTATTTCCCCTAACGCCCCTTTAGAACTCGTAAATACCCACATTGAGAATTACTGAACTACACTAAAGATCAAGCAGAAGATATGCTTGCATTGTACAGTGGAGAACTACTGTTATTTGATAGTGTGATATATTATTTGATTGTGTGATCTAACAAACAGAAATGAGCATAATCTCCCAAACTCCTGGGAGTAAATATTTTCAGTATCTGTTAATAAGACTTGACTTCAGTACTTTTTTGTTTAAACACCGATTAATGTGAAGCTTGCAGATCGATGTCGTATTACGCTCATTCCCCTGTGGCACTGATTTCCCTCAGATTAGGCTCATGTTGAAGAGGCAGCTGGCACACTTCCAGCAATGAACTGGCCTCAAGATATTGCCAGGAGCACGAGTCTTTTGTTGCAGCATTTCTTTTAATTTTGGACACATCAACAACTCAGGCAGAATACCAGGAGAACAGAAGCAAAAAATTGGTTCAGATACCGTGTCCTTCATGTTGACTGGATAGTCGGCAGAGCTCCACAGCCAATTAAGTACCATCAAAGACTCAATCTGCATGTTGCATAGAGTGCAATCAGGTAAATTAATCCTCTTCTTCAACTGAGGGAGGACTATCATATAGATGGTGGTGAACTTGATACTTGTTACATCACAACACCTTTCTCCTCCACTTGTAGCTGAACTACAATATGAACTGGAAGGCCAGAAATTCCTTTGGGCGACGCTAGAAAAATGATGTAGAAAATCACAATAACAGTTCAAGAATTGCTAACAACCTGCCCTCATTTTTATGGTCGCTAATGTTTCATTGGTGTCAATTCTGTCTGAAGTAGGTTAGCAGAGGTGCAATGCATGAATTTTGTCTTCAGAGAGACTTTCATCTGTGCTAGTCTGCGCACAGTTAACTCACAAAAGAATTGCCTCTCACTAACAACGAGAAACTATCTGAAGGAGGAACTCAGCAAGTCAATCAACATCTGTGGGATGGAAGGAAAGGTTGATGTTTCTGGTTTTGATCCAAAACCTTGATAATTCTTTTCCTCCCACAGATGCAGCTCAATGGACTGAGTTCTTCCAGCAGATTGTTTGTTGCTCCAGATTCAAATACGTCAAATAACCAAATCAGTTAAGATCCAGATTTTAACATTTACAGTCTTTTGTGTCTCCATTTGCTCTCATGAACTCTGAAGGCTTGAAAATGTTTCTGGAGTTACAGAAGTACATAACTCCACACATTTACAGCACACTTCAAACACTGCTGTCAGAACAATGTTAACCACTATGAGACGATAAGACCATAAGACATAGACCATAGACAATAGACAATAAGAAATAGGAGCAGAATTAGACCATTTGGCCTATAGAGTCTGCTCTGCCATTTCATCATAGCTAATCCATATTCCCTGTCAACCATTCTCCTGCCTACTTCCCGTAATCTTTCATGCCCTGACTAATCAAGAAATATCAACCCCCCCCCGCCAAATATACCCAATGACTCAGCCTCACAGATTCTCCATCCTCTAACTAAAGAAATTCCTCCTCATATCCATACTAAATGGATGTTCCACTGTTCTGAGGTTGTATCCTCTGGTGCTCGACTCCCCCACTATAAGAAACATCCACTCCATCTGGGCTTTTCAACATTTGGTAGGTTTCAATGAGATCCTCCCTCAATCGCCTAAATTTCAGTGAGTACAGGCCCAGAGCTATCAAACACTCCTCATATGATAACCCTTCATTCCCAGAATTATTCTTGTGAAACACCTCGGAATCCTCTTCAATGTCAGCACATCCCTTCTTAGATAAGGGGCCCAAGACTACTCACAATACCCCAAGCAAGACCTCACCTGTGCCTTATAAAACCTTAACATTACTGTACATCCTTGCTTTAATATTCTACTCCTCTCAAAATGAATGCTAACATTGCATTTACCTTCCTCACTATAGACTCAGCCTGCAAGTTAACCTTCAGGGAATCCTGCACGAGGACTTCCAAATCCATTCACTCCTCAGATTTTTGAATTTTCTGCCCATTTAGAACATAGTCTTCACTTTTATTCCTTCTACCAAAGGGCATAGCCATACATGTCCTGACACGATATTCCATCTGCCATTTCTTTGCCCATTCTCCTAAACTGTTGTAGCATGCTGTAAGGTTTCACTGCTAATGTAATGGTTTCTCTGTAGCAGCAATGTTTGGGTTATGACTAGAGATAATGGGGTTTTGGAGTGTGGGTCTATCCAATGAGAGGAATGTTGATCTTTCTGGAAGAGGGATTTTCGCGGTCTTTTGTCAGCGAGAGAAGAAGGAAGAACGACGCGTGTGGAGAGAGCTGGTAGATCACCGGACGGAGTGGACCGAGAGCGAGGGTCCGAAGGTCAGCGACACTCAGAGGAGGTCAATGGTTGATGAATGGCCGTATCAGTGAGCTCCAAAGTGCACTTTTGACCTTTTTCTTTAAAATAGGCCCTTTTTCTTTTGATTTTCTTTACTAACCCTATATTCAGATTAAGATTTATAAAGTTCAATCATTTAATTGCATATGGTGTACTGTTTGATATTTTGCGGTGCGGGTTTTGTAACATCACGCAGCATCCACACAAACGAGGTTCTCAGTCTGGCGGGCCCAGAGGCTGTCTTTCCCCCAGACGAACGCGTGCTGGCCGAGCCTGGCTAAATCCTTCTGCAACTTCCCCGCTTCCTCAACACTACCTATCCATCCACCTATCTTTCTATTGTCTGCCATCTTGGCCACAAAACCATCTATTTCTTCATCCAAATCATTGACATAGGAAGTAAAAAGAAGCTGTCCCAACACCGACCTGTGCCGAACACCACTAGTTACCGGCAGCCTACCAGAAAAGGCTCCCTTTATTCCAAATCTTTGCCCCCTGCCAGTCAACCGATCTTCTTTCCATACTTGTACCTTTACTGCAATACCATGGGCTCTGATCTTGTTAAGTATCTTCATGTGAGGCACCTTGTCAAAGGCCTCAACATCCAATGATTCTCTTTTGTCTATCCATCTGTTATTTCCTCAAAGAATTCCAATACGAGAAAAGATATTGGTTCCCATATCCTGTGCCCATCCTTTTTGTACAGGTCATAACTTCCAAGAAGAGATCACAATGAACCAGAAATCTGAGGAGGAGGAATTTCTTTAGCCGGGGGTGGTGAATCTGTGAAAGCCAAATCATTGGGTATATTCAAAACAGAGGTTGATAGGTTCTCGATTGGTAAGGGCATCAAAAGTTATGAGGAGAAGTGATTGACAGGAATAATAAATCAGCCTTAATAGAATGGCGGAGAAGACTCAATGGGCCAAATGGCCTAATTCTTCTCCTATTTTTGGGCTACAAGTTTCAACAGGAGATAGAAAAGGCATGTCAAAAGGGCAATGTTACGGTAGTCATGGTGGATATTTAGTTCAGTGGAATATTGGAAGTTTCAGCTTCAAGAATTAGTTAATTTGCTTGATGAAGGCATCACGTTAGTCACAGCTCCTTGAAGTAAACTCCAACTCAATCTAGGTGGTTGTGAATTATGCATATGCTTCCACTTAACCTACACAGGCAACTCCCCCCGCCCCCAGGATTCACCAAAACCGGCATTGTGAGCCTATCTGGCGCTTGGACGAGCTGCCTGGCTTGTGTCCTATCTTCCATAGGTGGAGTAACAGCAGAAGTTAGCTCGTCCAGAGGTTTGTTGACACACTCATGGTCATGTTATGACACTAGGGGCATGGTAGTGCAATACTCTAAATCTTGGTCGGTCGGTTAAGGTGATCTACAGAAATATATCCAGGCTTACCCCTCCTATCCGGTCAAGATGGCGCTTGCGTACAACATTCCCATGGTCGACATCCTCCGATAAACCACAAAACAATTTATTTCACTTTTTTAATGTCTTTTACATCTGCAATTCATCTTGAATGTGTTTCTGGAACTGTTGGAGCCTGTGATTTGCAGTTTGGAGATCATTTGGGTGATCCAGCACTTTGCAGTCTCCGAGAGGATTCCGGGAGGCAGAGGCAGTGAACGTGAGGTGACGTTTGACTCCATTTCGCCGATTCAAGCGACAAGGGAGATTGAAACATTGAGACAAATTGGGAAGGTGAGTGCCAGCTGCCTGCCATCTGATCACTGGTGGGATTGCTCTGCTGCTGGAGAGGGGAGCCTGTGTGACATGCCACTGTGCCCGGAGGATGTTACTAAGGTTTTCTGTGTTTTGATTATGGATATGGATATGGGACTATGTACCATGGGCTTTTTTTTTCAGTCTTATAGTTTTTTATATTCTTTATTTTCACCCATTCTTTCTCATATTTTTGTGTGGGGGAGGAAATGTTCTTGTGGCATTTTGTGTGCAGTGAGCGGGATCTAGGGGTGCATTTTTTTTGTTAATTTTTGTGCAGAAGAGAGGGGTATTTGGGGGCCTATTTTCTGGTTGCATTTTGTGTGGGGGAGATGGGTTTTGGCGGTTGATGATCGTGTTGTTTTTCCTTGGTTTCATGGCTGTCTGGAGAAGAAGTCTCTCAGAGTCGTATACTTTGGTAATTAATGAACCTTTGAACTTGGAATTTGAACCGACCTATGAGAAAAATCTTTTCTCTCCATTCCACAATATGGAACGGGCCATCGTAAGGGGCATAAAGGGATGTTGGTGTGCATTACAGCAGGTGAGGCAGAGCGTAGATTAACAGGAACCTAAGAGTTCTGTACACTATGGTATGGTGGGAGGTAGGAAAGGGTGCGAAGGAACTGAGTTTACTGAGGAGGGTGGAACAGCACTGAGAAGCAAACTAGGCTGTTGTGGCGTCAGGAATAAAATCGCATGGTACTTCTAATGGCTGCCTGTATACCAGCTCAGCTGTGGACAACTACGCGTCCTCTTTTGGAGCCATTCTGAGCCCCAGCAGAACCCATGGGAGAAGACCATGCCAAAACTCATCCGTCAGGGAGTCCCTTAGAGCAGCCTTTAAGAAGTGGTGAAACTGGTCTCACAGGCCATTGGACTGCGGGTGACGCAGTGTGGTGTGATATAACCTAGCACCGAGCTTCAGGGTCATCCCAGGCCGGAGGTCTGACGTGAACTGGGGACTGTTATCAGAGGAATCATCAGATGGGGTGTCAAACCAAGAAACCCCGGTGCTGAAGAATGCTGGAGACACACCTGTGGCCATTGTTGACGCTAGAGGGATGACCTCTGGCCACCATAGTAAGGAGGTGAGTGAAACCATGGGGGGGGGGGGGGGCGGCGAGAGGAACAACCAGGTCCACATTGACATGGTCAAAATGCCTCTCGGGGATCTCAGGAAGTGCTAGTGGTGCCCGAACATGATATTCGCCCGCTGCATTCCAATCACACACGTCTTTTCGAAGGCTGTGCCACACAAATTTTGGTGCAACAAGTTTCTGTGAGGCCTTCTGGCCTGGATGTGAGAGGCCAGGAATGGGGTTAAAAACAGTCTGGCTCCAGTTTGTGGGCACTATGATAAGTGTGCTACTGGTTCAGACATCGCGCACGAGAGGGAAGCCCCAGCATCGCCGAACTTAATGTCAGCCAACCACAGTATCATGACTTCTGCACATGTTTCCGCACATCACATTACCCTACAGACGTGTGACTGGCCTGCCAAAATACATGAAGTTTGCACATGTGTTTCCTTAAAGTGCTCTTGATTCTTCCCACATCTTAGGCTAGTTGCCCACTGTAAATTGCCTCTTCTCTAGGTAGATGGAAAAGGTGGGCAGGTGAAGGGCAATAAACTGCAAAACTACAGGGGAAATGGGTCGGGGGGTTACTCTGTAGAGGTGATCCAGCCTCCTCCATTATAACCCATGAATCATACACATTCATAAACACTCAATTCCTTGTGATCCTACAAAGGAATACATCAGCGTTGTGCAATATTGTCTTTCCAGCAGACAGACTCATCTGCACCTACCTGATCTTTCCAAACAACAATGAATTTTAAATCACTAACACACAGTCCTCAGTATGGGTCTCACCTTGTCTTCTTCCACTGCCTCCACCTACGATCCTACTTCTTTGACAAGGACTGTCCACCTCGCACAGATGACCCCTTCTCCTATCTTCAACTCTCCTTCTCTTCCTGGACACCCTGCTCTGATCTTCTACCTGCTTTGGATCTTTTTATTGCTAACTGCCAACGAGTCATCAGCCATAGTGACTTTACCACTCTTTCCATTTCTAACCTCACTCCTTCTGAATGCACTGCTCACCACTCTCTCCACACTAATACTAACCTCAGCACCAAACTTGTAGATAAGGGAGGTGTTGTAGGAGTCTGACAGACTGACCTCTATCTTGCTGAGGCCAGGCGACAGCTCTCAGACACCTCTACTTACTTCCTCCTTGAACAGGATCCCACTAAGGAGCACCAGGTCATTGACCCCACACCATCACTGACCTTACTAGCTCTGGGGATCTCCCATCCACTGTCACCAACCTTGAGGTACTCTGCACCTCCCATTTCTACCTCCGACCCAAAATCCAGAAAAACCTTCTGTCCAGGTGGACCCATTGTTTCTGCTTATTCCTGCCCCAATGAACTTATATCTGCATACCTCAACTCTGTTTTATTCCCCCGGATTAGTCCCTTCTTGTCTATATCCGTGACTCTTCACACGCTGTTGATCTTCTCAATTACTCCTGGTTCCCTGGCCCCGATTGTCTCATTTTCATCATGGATGTCCAGTCCCTATACTCCTCCATCCCCCATCAGGAGGGCCTAAAGCTCTCCACTTCTTTCTGAACAACAGACCCATGCAGTTCCCCTCCACCACCACTTTCCTCCATGTGGCAGAACTGGACCGCAGTCTCAATAATTTCGCCTTCGGCTTCTCCCACTTCCTTCAAACTAGATGTGTAGCTATGGGGGCTTGCATGGGTCCCAGCCATGCGAACCTTTTTGTTGGCCACGTGGACCAGTTTATGTTCCAAGCCTACACTGGTGTCCGTCTCCAACTCTTCCTCTGTTACATCAACGACTGAGTTCATCAACTTTGCCTCCAATTTCCACTCTGCCCTCAAATTTACCTGGTCCATTTCCAACATCTCCCTCCTTTTTCTCAATCTCACTGTCTCTATCTCTGGAGACAGTTTACCTTCTGATATCTTTTACAAACCGACTGACTCTCACAGCTACCTGGACTACACCTCTTCCCACCCTGTCACTTGTAAAAATGACACCCCCTTCTCTCAGTTCCACCATCTCTGCTGCATCTGCTCTCAGGATTGGGCTTTTCATTCCAGCTAGTAAGATGTCCTCCTTCTTCAAAGAAAGTGGCTAATGCTACCGTTAATGCTACCCTCACCCGCATCTCTTCCATTTCACGCATATCTGGCCTCACTCCACCTGCCTGCCTCCACACCAGGGATAGAGTTCCTCTGGTCCTCACTTACCACCCCACCAGCCTCTGTGTTCAGCACATAATTCTCTGTAACCTCTGTCATCTCCAACAGGATTGCAGCACCAAGCACATCTCTCCTTCACCTCTCCTTTCCACAGTTATGTAACTTCCTTGTGCATTTGTCCCTCTTCACTGATCTCCCCCCTGGTACTTGTGCTTGCAAGTGGAACAAATGCCACACCTGCCCCTGCACCTCCTCCCTCACTACCCTTCATGGCCCCAGCAGTCCTTCCAGGTGAGGTGACACTTCACCTGTGAGTCTGTTGGGGTCAAACCTGTATTCAGTGCTCTTGATGTAGCCTACTGTATATTGGTGAGACTTGATGTAAATTGGGAGACCGCTTCACTGAGTACCTATGCTTCTCCAGGAAAAGGCAGGATCTTCTTGTAGCCAGCTATTTTAATTCCACTTCCCATTATCTTTCCAATATGTCTATCCATGGCCTCCTCTACTGTCACGATGAGGCCACACTCAGGTTGGAGGACAACACCTTATATTCCATCTGAGTAACCTCCACCCTGATGGCACGAACATCGATTTATTGAACTTCCGGTAATTGCCTCCCCTTCATCATTCCCCATTCCTGTTTCCCTCTCTCACCTTATCTCCTTACCTGCCCATCACCTCCCTCTTGTGCTCCTCCCTCTTTTCTCTTTCCTTCATGGTCTTCTACCCTCTCCTATCAGATTCCCCCTTCTCCAGCCCTTTATCCCTATCACCAATCAACTTCCCGAGTCTTTACTTCAAGCCCTCCCCCTCTCCCGATTTCACCTTACACTTCTTCCTCCTCTCCCCCACCTTCTTGCTCTGACTTCCCATCTTTTTTTCCAGTCCTGGTGAATGGTCTTGGCCCAAAATGTTGACTGCTTACTCTTTTCTATAAATGTTGCTTGGCCTGCTGAGTTCAGCCTGCATTCTGAGTGTGCTGCGATGAATTTTCAATGACAGACATTTCTCAGACAGAAAGGCAGAAGTGATAATGTGACCTTCTGATGTTTGGTGTCTGTCAGTGTAAGGGCTCTTCTGAGATAATCCTTATACTGACAAAGGTTTCTAATTTCAGTGTCTCAAAGAGCCAGTGTTGGATATCTGGTTAAAACCAAAAATATTCCATAGGTCAGACAGTATCTATAGAGTGAGAAACAAAGACAACAGCTAGTCCAGATGAAGGGTGCAACCCAAAATGTTTACTGTAGATTTTTCTCCATAGAGGCTGCCCAACCCATTTTGTTTCTCCAGCATCTCATGTTTTCAGCCACTCCCAGAAACTCATTTATCCTGTTCAATGGAAGCACTCTCACTCCCAGACCTGTTGTAGAAAAAGACTCCTAACGATATCCCAAAGAGGAGGCAAGGGAGGAGACTGCTGAGATCTTGAATGAGATCCATGGATCCTCTTTAGCCATGGATGAAAGGCGAAATGCCAGAAGAATAGAGAATAGCCAATGTTTTCCCTTTGTTTAAGAAGGAAACATACCAAAATGTTATAGACCAATGAGTAGGAAAATTATTGGAGAAGATTCTTAGAGACAGGATTTACTCATAATTGGAAAATATAAATGTAATGTATATAAATGATCATGTAATAATAAAAATGTAAATGGTTTCATTAGTAAGTTTGCAGATTAGATGAAATGCATTGAGGATGCCCTGTTTAAATTTTGATCCTGTGGGTTCTGATGCAGCCTGCAAACTCTGTTACAGGTGTGGCACAAGATTGCCGGTAGCAAATGGTGGTGGGTGGTTTGGGAGCTGATGCACTCCTGACACGTGGATTTAAGGTTCACAATACCTTCTCCGGTGCTCTGTTATTGCAGGTAGTCATGAGCCAGAGGTTCCCCGGAGGTGGTGCAGGTGTAACACGTTGAGAACATCTTTGAATTGTCTTTTCTCTCCACCTGGTGATCTCTCAGCATGGAACAGAGTGCATGTTTGTGAGTCTGCTGCTGGATCTACCAGTGATGGCCCTGCCCACAGGAAGCAGCTGAGTACGATTAGACCCTTTGAGATGGGGATGCCTGACTGGGAGATGATGTTGATGTCAGTTCACCTGTCCCGTCAGTGGATCTGGGAAATTCGCGAAGCCACCAATGATGGCACCTCTCCCGTGCTTTGAAATGATTCACCCTGCAACGCGACCACAGAACAATAAATTTCATGTCATACATCAGTGATAATAAATCTGATTGTATAGGTAGCCCACCATGCAGAAGCTTGTAAGACAGGAATATTACTTTTGTCTGTAAGCCATAAACTTGGTGCAGGATTTGAGATCATGATCCAAGATCAGCAGGCTGCTTTCTCTGTCTGTCTGGGCCAATTGATGCCCAAGAATTATATTTATCCCTTGAGGTAAATTTGTTTTTCTCTCAACTTTAGGTCTAAACTGTGATTAAAACCCTGCCCTTAGCTGATCTTATTGAAACATAGTGCAGAGATAGTCTATAATTTGGTGTCAGTAGGACTTCATGGGGATTCCCAGTTATATGGTAACGTTAGTGCTGGGGTTGACATGGAAGATCATTAATTGCAGGTCACTCAGAAAATCATAAGTCCATCAAGCTCAGCTATCTCAGTGCAGCTCAGACTGAGATGGCCAAGAGTTTCAGCATCCTCCAGCCCTCCTCAGATACAGTACTGTATTAGGATGAGCAAAACTGCCCGAGATTTCAGCCTGGTTTCCCACCCCATCATCCTGCTCTTTCAGTATTTTTATTAGTTACTGCATAAAGGAATACAGAGTCCAAGAAGATATGTAAGTCAAAAGAAAAAAATAAAATAGTACCAAATACATTATATTAAAAATACAGTTACAATCACAAAACCCTGTATTCATGAAAAATTAGATTAAATCATAATATTGAAATATAATAATTTTGTTATACAGAAAAAAAATGTAAACCCACTACCAAAGTCAGAGCTGTTAGGAAAAGCAAGAAAAAAGGGGGAAAACCCCTTATCATATAGTAAAATTTACTATTAGCCACCATCTGTACTTTTACAACAAATCAAAGGTTTTGAAAGTAACTCAAAAATGGTCTCCACAATGTATAAAAGTCTTGGCTAGATTCAAAAACTGAACAACGGATCTTCTCTAGATTTAAGCTTGTAACAACACATAACCATTGGGCATGAGTAGGCGGAACAGCATCCTCCCATTTAAGCAAGAGCACCCTCCGAGCTATAAGAGAGATAAAAGCCAAAATATGCAAATCAGGTGTCTCCAAAATAAAGTCTTTTCCTCCGACAATACCAAATAATGCGGTCAAAGGGTTAGGCTTAAAATTTACCTCGAAAAGTACTGAGAAAGTTTGGAATACTTCCTTTCAATATCTTTCAAGGCTTGGACATGTCCAAAACATGTGAATTAATGAAGCTTCTCCATTATTACATCTATCACAGAGAGGAGATATATCTGAATAAAAACGAGATAGCTTATGTTTAGACATGTGAGCCCCATGAACCACTTTAAATTGTAAGCGGGAATGACGGGCACATAACGATGTAGTGTTCACCAATTTAAAAATGTAATTCCAAGTTTCCTCAGAGATTGAAGTCTGTAAATCTTGTTCCCAAAGATTTTTAATTTTGTCCATAGGAACATTTCTCATTCCTAGCAACGTACCATAAATATTGGATATTAAACCATTATAAAAAGGTTTCAGATTAAAAATTACATGTAATAAGTCCTTATCAAAACTTAAAGGAAATGTATATAATTGAGAACGTAAAAAGTCTCCAATTTGTAATTAATGAAAAAAGTGACTTTTGGGTTACCTATATTTAGCTGACATTTGCTCAAAAGAAAGAAGACTTTGTCCTGGATGCAAATCCTGGATGCATTTAATACCCAATCTATCCCATTTTTTAAAAAACTGAATCGGTCATCGAATGTTTAAAAAAATAGTTAGAACAAATGGGACTAGACAAAGGAAATCTCAATAGACCAAAGAATTTCCTAATGGTCTTACCTGTATTGATCAGCTCCAGGTTTGACTATTTCTGAGTTGACCTCCCATCCACCACCCTCCATAATCAAAACATCCAAAACACCGCCAGAAATCATAAGCACCAGAGATTCTGTTGCCATCTTGTCCCACGTGGCTTCCAGATCTGTTTTCAGGCCTCTTGGTTTGGACGCAACAAGGATCCCAGGTATTTGTGTTCAGTTGATTGCTTCTCCCTCTGAATTCCACACGCTACCCTTGGTGGCCTCTCTACAACAGCTCCAGGATTCTCTGTCCTCCCACCTGTCATGGACCTCTCGGATATTCCAACCTCCGCCAGATTCACTGCTTCAACTGCCAGTTCTTCAGCTTTCTCGTATCCAGTAAGAATCAGAAGATCGCTCATATCCAGACCACAGATCCAACAGCCTTAGCTCCGACAGCCCTGGATGTCCCAGGACTGCGATCCCTGCTGCCTCCCACTCGGATCTTGATTTTATCAGATGCCCCCAGATCATGGATCTCGCTGACTCCATCCCTAGCCTTGACAACTCTGGTGCACTGACCTCTTCCTTGCTGAGGCCAGGTGGCAACTCTTAAACTCCTACTCATAACTAGTCCTTGAAGGGGACTCCACTCGGGACAATCAGAAAACTGTCTCCAGCACCATCACTGACCTCAGAAACTCAGTAGAACTCCCACCCACTGCCACCGAACTCATGGTTCCCTTACCCCGCACTGCTCGCTTCCCAAGATCCACAAACTTGACTGTCCGGGTAGGCCTATTGTTCCTGCCTTGTGTCCTCAGACCTCAATTCCATCCTATTCCTTTTGGTTCAGACCCTTCCCACCTACATCCGTGACACTTCTCATGCCCTTGATCTCCTCAGTAACATTCAATTCCCTGCCCTGACGGCCTCATCCTCACCATTGATGTTCATTTCAGTCCCTATACACTTCTTTCTCCCCCCACCCCCATCAAGAGGGCCTCAAAGCTCTCCACTTTTTTTCTTGACAAAAGAACCAACTGATTTCCCTCCACTACCACCTTCGTCCATCTGAAAGAACTGGTCCTCACCCTTAACAATTTTTACTTCAGCTCCTCCCATTTTCTTCAAACTCAAGAGGTACCCACGGACACTCACATGGGCCCCAGCTATGCCTGCCTCTTCGTTGCCTATGTAGAACAGTCCATGCTCAAAGCCTTCTCCGGTTATACTCCCCAACTCTTCCTCTGCTACACTGATGACCACATTGGCCCTGCTTCATGCACCCAGGCTGAGCATGTCAATTTCATCAACTTTGTCTCTAACTTCCACCCTGCCCTTAAATTCACTTGGTCCATCCTTGACATCTCCCTCCCTTTTCTTATTCTCTTTGTCTCCATCTCTAGAGAAAAACTGTCAACTGACATCTTTTATAAACCTACGGATTCTCATGGTTGTCTTGATTATACCTCCTCCCACCCTGTCTCCTGTAAAATGCTATTCCCTTTTCTCAGTCCCTTTGCCTCCCCTCCCCCAGGTCAGGCAGCTTCTATGGAGGAGAATAGACAGTTGATATTTCACGCCAAGACCCTTCACGAAAACTGGAAAAGGGGAAAGGAGCCAGAATAAGGTGGAGGGGAAAGGAATACCAGCTGGCAGGTGATAGGCGAAGGGGAAGGTGGATGGGTTGGGGGTGGAGAGCATGAAGTAGAAAGCTGCTAGATGGAAGTGCTAGTTCTTGGGTGCTTTGGGAGGTGATGCACTCCCGAGGCATGAACTCAGGGTTCACAACACCTTCTCCAGTGCTCTGAGGTCCTGTTACTGAGATGATAGGATGGGCAGGAAATGCCAGTGGTGCATCTTCTCAGGCTGGATCCAGAGTGCTGAGATGGGTTTGCCCATGCCATGATTCCAAGCTGGAAGCAGGGGTCAGTGCCAGTGGAGTCAGCAGTTCTCTGTGTCTCTCACCTCCCAAGATACATAATTACCCTGACAAAGGGTTTCAGCCTGAAACATTGACTACCTATTCCTTTCCATCGATGCAGCCTGACCTCATCACCTTGAAATGTGACACAGGGGAGATGCTGAAAGTATGGAGCAACACACACAAAATGCTGGAGGAACTCGACAGGTCAGGCAGCATCTGTGGAGGGAAATGAACCGCTGATGTTTTGGGATGAGATTCTTCAATAAGACTGGAAATAAAGTGGGCAGAGGCCAGAAAAAAAGGTGAGGATGGTAGGAGAACAAGCTGGCAGGTTTATAGGTGAATCCAGGTGAGAGGAGGAAGGTGGAGGGAAGAGGAAAGTGGGAATAATGTGAGAAGCTGGGATATGATTCTTGGAAGAGGCAAAGGACTGAAGAAGAAGGAATCTGGTAGGAGAGGACAGTAGATCACAGAACAAAGGGAAATGTTAATTCTGTTTCCCTCTCTTCAGTTGCTGCCTGACCTGCTGACTATTCTCAGAATTTAGGAAAAAAATGCCAGTGTTGAGTCAGTGTCATTATTCCTTATTGTTGCACAGTTTGTTTATTTTGTAATTTACAATAATTATGCATCTTTACATTGTACAACAAATTTCATGCCCTAAGACAGTGATAATGATGCTGGTTCTGTGCACTGTCCCTTTAAGAGATGCAGAGTCAGACAGATAGGATGAGCAGCTTCTGATGTGGCTGTCTGTCACTAATGTACAAAAGTTGGGATTACTGCTCTTTAACAGTACATAAAGTACTGTATGTGCATGGAAACTGTCCACACTTCACACAGACACGCTGGTACAGTTTCCCTCTGGTCCTCAACTGACACAGGTTAGCAAATGTGATTGAATGCTTAGGTTAATATCACTGAGTGCATTTCCCATAGTTCAGGCTGAGGAAGAGTAACAGTTTGCTCTCCACTTTCCGGCCAGGTGAGGTTTAAAGTGTTTCATGCAGCAGTGAGCAAGGTGCAATCCTGGTTATATGACGATAGAGGAACATGTTTGTAGCTCGGATATTGAACTTTTTGCTGTTGGACTCCGGCCATATTCCACCGAGATGCAGCACTGAGCGTCATGGGAAGTTGTTCCTGCCTGTGGCCATCGAACTTTGCAGCTCCTCCCGTGGAGGGTCAGACACCCTGAGCCAACAGGCTGGTCCTGGACTTATTTCCATCTGACATTGTTTGCATTTTGTTGTTTGATTGTTTGTGGTTTTTGTATTG
>NC_086120.1:4945000-4960000 GCF_963921235.1 Mobula hypostoma
ACTGCCCAGAAACTGGTCCCTGATGTTGACAGGCTGGTTAAAGCCGAGAGATGCCAGGTGTCTGGAAGCAGCAAGTGAAAAATGAGTGACACTGTTCAATGCACTGCGACACGTAAGCAAAATGCATTATGAAATATTGAGTGTCATAATATTGTGATTCATTCATTTTCTGACTATTCTATTATTGTAAATGTGATCACTTCAATAAAAATTAGAGGCTAACTGTGGTCATTTTCTGAGTTTGATTGCTGGAAGCAGGCTAATAAAAATTAGGTGCAGTTGTGTACCCTACATTTACAATTTATTTCGTTAGGTCTACATTTGCGTCTGCTATTGTTCGATTTCAAATGGTTTATTAATGGAAAGGGTGTGGCTTCCAAAACAATCTTAGCCAAATAGCATCGTTTTTTTCTCTCTTTCTTCACAACTTTCTTGTAGCCTACGCCTATAAGTTAATACCAATCATAAAAATAATGCTTGCGAGGCAATCTTCTTCATAAGAAATGAAAATCGTAAAGTGAAACACTTTGTAGTTATAGCAGAGACCCCTAAAACCCTCGCTAATTTTTATAGATGCCCTGTACAAAGCATTCTTCTAGGATGCGTCACAACCTGTATGGAAGTTGTCCTGTCCAAGACGGAGGAAGCTGCAGAAGATCGTAAACACGACGCAGCACATCACACAAACCAATCTTCTGTCCTTGGACTCACTTTACACCGCACGCTGTAGGAGCAGTGCTGCCAGGATAATCAAGGACACGACCCACCCAGCCAACACACTTTTCGTCCCTCTTCCCTCCGGGAGAAGGCTCAGGAGCTTGAAAACTCGTACGGCCAGATTTGGGAACAGCTTTTTTTCAACTGTGATAAGACTGCTGAACGGATCCTGACCCAGATCTGGGCCGTACCCTCCAAATATCTGGACCTGCATCTCGGTTTTTTTGCACTACCTTATTTTCTATTTTTTCTATTTTCTATTTATGATTTATAATTTAAATGTTTAGTATCTACTATCGATTTGTAATCCAGGGAGCGGGAAGCACAGAATCAAATTTCGCTGTGATGATTGTACGTTCTAGTATCAATTGTTTGGCGACAATAAAGTAAAGTAAAGAGACTGAGACACACGCGAACAGGTTGAAAAAACGAAGGCAATGAAAGCTATGGGAACATGCACACGCGTGTGCGTTCGCACGGGCACAACTGATCTGGCCCGCACGAAGTTGCATTTTGCCCAATCCGGCCCGCAACCTAAAATGAGTTTGACACCCCTGGTTTAGCAAATGAAATCAACTTGACAGGGTGATTGCAGAGACAGAGTGGGCAAGAGGGAATCAGTATCTGAACCAGGTCCAATGCCACTGGCATGTCGAGAAGTTTGTAGTTTTGTGGCAGCAGTGCAGTGCAAGACCATATATACTACGTGTTATAATAAGAAAAGTACATTAAAAATAAATAAGTAGAACAAAGAGAGCAAAAATAGCGTGGTAATATTCTTAAGACATTGAGTGTGGGTCTTCAGGCTCCTGTACCTCCTCCCTGATGCAGTAGAGTGATGCAGAGAATATTGATCTTTAGGCACAGAATCAGATTGGGTGAGTGCGCAGTAAAAAGGGAATGTTTGAGGGAGAGATAGACAAATAAACATAAAGAGATAAGGATCACTTGCAGGCATGTGGGATTATCATAAACATGATGGGCCAAATGGCCTATACTTTTCTATACCCTATCTTTCAGTGGTGGCTAAATATATTTAGATAATTAGTTATCCATGAAGTTGCTTCAGTTAAAAGCTCAATTCTTGTTGAGCAAATTTAGAAAACCTAATCAAATTGGACTGGCCTGAAATCGATTGCCAAGAACTGGGTCCTGCTGCTGGGTTTTCCATCGTCCTGGGACACTGGCACAGATGAACATTTTCATGTAACTGTCTTGTTTTCCCACCAGTGCATTCAGGAAGGGTTTGATGCTGACAGACAGCAAGGCACAATCAGTATGTGATGCTCATTATGTGACAAATGTCAAGGGCCTTTGCTGAGTTTCCCACAATGATTAAAACAAATGCTTGACCCTCCCATCCTTCAGCTATTTGCCCTTCTAAGTTTTTCTGTACAAGGCCCCTACTCTCAGTCTGGACTGTTCTTTGTTTCTGCAGGCCACGGCTGTGAATCTGTCTTGCTTCAAACCATCAATTATGTCCGTGCTTTGTGGCTATATCAGCAGCCAGCTGGGTTCACATACCAACAGTCACACAGGGACCTTGGTTGTAGCCCTTTCATATTTTGATCCCCTTCTGCTCCAGATCGTTCCCATCTGTTGCACTCCTCAAAGGGCAAATATTTCCTGTTTCAGTGCTTCACTTCTCCTCTGAGTTTAATACGCAATGATATCTATACTCCACACTTCACAGGTACACACACATACACCCACACAACATTCATGCTAACACAATATACACACACTCATGCACAAACATGCCCAGTCACATCACACACACACTTACACTCACACAATACACATATTTACACACTTACACTCACACACAATACACACATACTCACACACTCCCACATTCACACATGCACACTCACTCACACACAATACACAGACACTCACTCATACACACACATTCAGAAAGTCTGCAAACTCTAATATAATGTTGCACATGAAATGTTCCTAAAGCTGGCGGGCACATATACGTATAATAACACATACACATGTTCACCTGCCCCTTAAGTAGTACTTCTGGAGTAGCAGTAATATGGATCTAGATCAGCGAGTCCTTCCAGGTTGGTGGGTCCAGGGATCAGATATCTGTGCAAGCAGAAGGCACAATGGCTAGTGAATCCCCCCACCCCAGGTACGTGAGTCGGCAAGTCTGGAGTTCGAGGCCTGGAGTTTGCGATCCTGTCATTGGCTAGTCTGAAGATTGATACCGAACAGAGAAGTTTAAAAGTCAATCAGAAGACGAAGCCCTTCTCAGAGGTGGACAGGAAGGCAGGGATCACTGTTGTCCAATCAACTTGGCCTACAATATGTTTTTTAAAAGCAGCTTGTGGTTGAACTCACTAGGGGAAAGACAATTCTGGTTTGGGTGTTGTGTAATAGAAACATAGAAACATAGAAAATAGGTGCAGGAGTAGGCCATTCGGCCCTTCGAGCCTGCACCGCCATTTATTATGATCATGGCTGATCGTCCAACTCAGAACCCCGTACCAGCCTTCCCTCCATACCCCCTGATCCCCGTAGCCACAAGGGCCATATCTAACTCCCTCTTAAATATAGCCAATGAACCGGCCTCAACTGTTTCCTGTGGCAGAGAATTCCACAGATTCACCACTCTCTGTGTGAAGAAGTTTTTCCTAATCTCAGTCCTAAAAGGCTTCCCCTTTATCCTCAAACTGTGACCCCTCATTCTGGACTTCCCCAACATCAGGAACAATCTTCCTGCATCTAGCCTGTCCAATCCCTTTAGGATTTTATATGTTTCAGTCAGATCCCCCTCAATGTTCTAAATTCCAACGAGTACAAGCCTAGTTCATCCAGACTTTCTTCATATGAAAGTCCTGCCATCCCAGGAATCAATCTGGTGAACCTTCTTTGTACTCCCTCTATGGCAAAGATGTCTTTCCTCAGATTAGGGGACCAAAACTGCACACAATACTCCAGGTGTGGTCTCACCAAGGCCTTGTACAACTGCAGTAGTACCCCCCTGCTCCTGTACTCGAATCCTCTCGCTATAAATGCCAGCATATCATTCGCCTTTTTCACCGCCTGCTGTACCTGCATGCCCACTTTCAATGACTGGTGTATAATGACACCCAGGTCTCGTTGCACCTCCCCTTTTCCTAATCGGCCACCATTCAGATAATAATCTGTTTTCCTATTTTTGCCACCAAAGTGGATAACTTCACATTTATCCACATTAAATTGCATCTGCCATGAATTTGCCCACTCACCCAACCTATCCAAGTCACCCTGCATCCTCTTAGCATCCTCCTCACAGCTAACACTGCACCCAGCTTCGTGTCATCCGCAAACTTGGAGATGCTGCATTTAATTCCCTCATCCAAGTCATTAATATATATTGTAAACATCTGGGGTCCCAGCACTGAGCCTTGCGGTACCCCACTAGTCACTGCCTGCCATTCTGAAAAGGTCCCATTTATTCCCACTCTTTGCTTCCTGTCTGCTAACTAATTCTCTATCCACATCAATACCCTACCCCCAATACCGTGTGCTTTAAGTTTGCACACTAATCTCCTGTGTGGGACCTTGTCAAAAGCCTTTTGAAAATCCAAATATACCACATCCACTGGTTCTCCCCTATCCACTCTACTAGTTACATCCTCAAAAAATTCTATGAGATTCGTCAGACATGATTTTCCTTTCACAAATCCATGCTGACTTTGTCCGATGATTTCACTGCTTTCCAAATGTGCTGTTATCACATCTTTGATAACTGACTCCAGCAGTTTCCCCACCACCGACGTTAGGCTAACCGGTCTATAATTCCCTGGTTTCTCTCTCCCTCCTTTTTTAAAAAGTGGGGTTACATTAGCCACCTTCCAATCCTCAGGAACTAGTCCAGAATCTAACGAGTTTTGAAAAATTATCACTAATGCATCCACTATTTCTTGGGCTACTTCCTTAAGCACTCTGGGATGCAGATCATCTGGCCCTGGGGATTTATCTGCCTTTAATCCCTTCAATTTACCTAACACCACTTCCCTACTAACATGTATTTCGCTCAGTTCCTCCATCTCACTGGACCCTCTGTCCCCTACTATTTCTGGAAGATTATTTATGTCCTCCTTAGTGAAGACAGAACCAAAGTAATTATTCAATTGGTCTGCCATGTCCTTGCTCCCCATAATCAATTCACCTGTTTCTGTCTGTAGGGGACCTACATTTGTCTTTACCAGTCTTTTCCTTTTTACATACCTATAAAAGCTTTTACAGTCAGTTTTTATGTTCCCTGCCAGTTTTCTCTCATAATCTTTTTTCCCCTTCCTAATTAAGCCCTTTGTCCTCCTCTGCTGAACTCTGAATTTCTCCCAATCCTCAGGTGAGCCACTTTTTCTGGCTAATTTGTATGTTTCTTCTTTGGAATTGATACTATCCCTAATTTCTCTTGTCAGCCACGGGTGCACTACCTTCCTTGATTTATTCTTTTGCCAAACTGGGATGAACAATTGTTGTAGTTCATCCATGCAATCTTTAAATGCTTGCCATTGCATATCCACCATTAATCCTTTAAGTGTCATTTGCCAGTCTATCTTAGCTAATTCACGTCTCATACCTTCAAAGTTACCCCTCTTTAAGTTCAGAACCTTTGTTTCTGAATTAACTATGTCACTCTCCATCTTAATGAAGAATTCCACCATATTATGGTCACTCTTACCCGAGGGGCCTCTCACGACAAGATTGCTAATTAACCTTTCCTCATTGCTCAAAACCCAGTCTAGAATAGCCTGCTCTCTGGTAGGTTCCTCGACGTGTTGGTTCAAAAAACCATCCCGCATACATTCCAAGAAATCCTCTTCCTCAGCACCTTTACCAATTTGGTTCACCCAATCTACATGTAGATTGAAGTCACCCATAACTGCTGTTCCTTTATTGCACACATTTCTAATTTCCTGTTCAATACCATCTCCGACCTCACTACTACTGTTAGGTGGCCTGTACACAACTCCCACCAGCGTTTTCTGCCCCTTAGTGTTATGCAGCTCTACCCATATCAATTCCACATCTTCCCGACTTATGTCCTTCCTTTCTATTGCGTTAATCTCTTCTCTAACCAGCAATGCCACCCCACCTCCTTTTCTTTCATGTCTATCCCTCCTGAATATTGAATATCCCTGAACGTTGAGCTCCCATCCCTGGTCACCCTGGAGCCATGCCTCTGTGATCCCAACTATATCATAATCATTAATAACAATCTGCACTTTCAATTCATCCATCTTGTTACGAATGCTCCTTGCATTGACACACAAAGCCTTCAGGCGCTCTTTTACAACTCTCTTAGCCCTTATACAATTATGTTGAAAAGTGGCCCCTTTTGATGCTTGCCCTGGATTTGTCGGCCTGCCACTTTTACTTTTCTCCTTACTACTTTTTGCTTCTACCCTCACTTTACACCCCTCTGTCTCTCTGCACTGGTTCCCATCCCCCTGTTGTCAACTAACCTCCTCTCGCCTATCCTCTTTAATTTGATTCTCACCCCCCAACCATTCTAGTTTAAAGTCACCTCAGTAGCCCTCGCTAATCTCCCTGCCAGGATATTGGTCACCCTAGGATTCAAGTGTAACCCGTCCTTTTTGTACAGGTCCCAATGAGGTCTCCAAAAGAGGTCCCAATGATCCAAAAACTTGAATCCCTGCCTCCTGCTCCAATCCCTCAGCCACGCATTTATCCTCCCCCTCATCGCATTCCTACTCTCACTGTCACGTGGCACAGGCAGTAATCCCGAGCTTACTACTTTTGCGGTCCTTTTTCTCAATTCCCTTCCTAACTCCCTATATTCTCCTTTCAGGACCTCTTCCCTTTTCCTACCTATGTCATTGGTACCTATATGTACCACGACCTCTGGCTCCTCACCCTCCCACTTCAGGATATCTTGAACACGATCAGAAATATCCCGGACCCTGGCACCAGGGAGGCAAACTACCATCCGGGTCTCTGGACTGCGTCCACAGAATCGCTTATCTGACCCCCTTACTATCGAGTCCCCTATCACAACTGCCCTCCTCTTCCTTTCCCTACCCTTCTGAGCTACAGGGCCAGACTCTGTGCCGGAGGCACGGCCACTGTCGCTTCCCCCGGGTAAGCTGTCCCCCCAACAGTACTCAAACAGGAGTACCTATTGTCAAGGGGCACAGCCACCGGGGTATTCTCTATTACCTGACTCTTCCCCTTCCCCCTCCTAACCGTGACCCACTTGTCTGCCTCCCGTGGCCCCGGTGTGACCACCTGCCTGTAACTCCTCTCTATCAACTCCTCACTCTCCCTGACCAGACGAAGGTCATCGAGCTGCAGCTCCAGTTCCGTAACGCGGTCCCTTAGGAGCTGCATCTCGATGCACTTGGCGCAGATGTAGACGTCCGGGAGGCTTGGAGACTCCAGGGCTCCCACATCCGACACCGAGAACAACAAACTGCCCTGATACTCATACTGCCCCTCTCCTCAAATAACAACAGAAAATGAATACCAAACCTTCCTTGCCTGAACCAGATTTGAATAGGTAGTTTAAGGTAAAGGAACCTTTGGGAGACGATAAGCATAATATGATAGAATTCACCCTGCAGTTTGAAAGGGAGAAGATAAAATTGGTTGCATTAGTATTACAGTGGAGTAAAGGGAATTACAGAGGCCTGAGAGAGGAGCTGGCCAAAGTTGATTGGAAGGGGACACTAGCAGGGATGACAGCAGAACCGCAATGGCTGGAGCCTCAGGTAGAAATTTGTAAGGTGCAGGATAGATACAGAACATTCCAAAGATGAAGAAGTATTTTAAAGGGAGGATGAGGCAAACACGGGTGTCAAGGGAAGCCAAAGGGAGCATAAAAGCAAAAGAGAAGGAATATAATATAGCAAAAATTAGTTGGTAGTTAAAGGATTGGGAAGCTTTTAAACCCATCAGACGGGAACCAAAAAAGCCATAAGGAGAGAAAAGGTGAAATATGAAGGGAAGTTAGCAAATAAATCAAAGAGGACACCAAAAGATTTATAAAGAGTAAAAGAGAGTCGAGAGTGGATATTGGACCACTATAAAATGACGCTGAAGAGGTAGCAATAGGGGATAGCAGATAAACTTAATCGGTATTTTGCATCAGTCTTCACTGTGGAAAACACAAGCAGTATGCCAGAAATTTGAGGGTGTTAGGGGGCAGAAGTGGGTGTAGTTGCTATTACCAAGGAGAAGGTGCTTGGGAAGCTGAAAGGTGTGAAGGTAGATAAGTCACATGGTCCAGCTGGACTACAGCCCAGGGTTCTGAAATTCATAGCTGAAGTAATTATGGGGCCATTAATAATGATCTTTCAAGAATCACTAGATTCTGGAATGGTTCCAGAGGACTGGAAAATTGCAAATGTCACTCCACTCTTTAAGAAGGGAGGGAGGCAAAAGAAAGAAAATTATAGGCCAGTTAGCCTAATTTCAGTGGTTGATAAGATGTTGGAGGCCATTGTTAAGGATGAGGTGTTGTAGCATGGATGAAATTACCGGAGAGACAGAGTCACTGGTAGATACAAAGCAGCTTCTTTATTCGACACAACAAGTTACAGCAGGCATCTTATGGACGGAGACGCTTTCCGTAGAAAGGTCTGCTAGCTAAATGGTGGGCTCAATATTTATATGCTAAACACAAAGGCAATCACTACTTAAAAAGTTACAGACAACGCTTCTTTTTGAAGTTACATACAAACATCACACCTTCGGATTTCATCCTTTCCTTCTGACGCCAACATGTCTGGGTTGGTATCCACAGCCTTAGTTCAATCCACAATACATTTATTTGGCATTTTACGTGCTAACATAGAAGACAATTAATATTTATAATGTATAGATAAGACTGCCTTCAAAACCACAGCATCAGGCACCAGAAGCATCTGGTATTTACACCTTTTAGGAAGCTCATCGTGGTGGACTCAATCCACAGTCCTTTGTCAAACAGTTAAAATAGAAGTCAGGTGGCCAAAGTCATTTAAATGTTAACAAATCATCTACCCAAAAAGAAATCCACTCTGACATGAGGTTTCAGGGTACTTGGAGGCATATGAAAATGTAGACCAAAGTCAGCATGGTTTTCTTAAGGGGAAATGGTGCGTGACAAATCTGCTGGAATTCTTTGAGGAAATAACAGGCAAGATAGACAAAGGAGTGTCAGCGGATATTGTTTACTTGGATTTTCAGAAGGCCTTTGTCAAGATGATACACTGGAGGTTACTAAACAAGAGCCCATGATATTACAGGAAAGGTAGTGACATGGATGGAGATCGGCTGACTGACAGGGGGCAGAGTGGGAACAAAGGGGCCTATTCAGGTTGGCTACCAGCGACAAGTGGTGTTCCATGGGCGTCAGTATTGGGACCACTTCTTTTCATGTTATATGTCAACAATTTTGATGATGGAATTAATGTCTTTTGGCCACGTTTGCAGACGATACAAAGATAGGTGGAGGGGCAGGTAGGGTTGAGGAAGCAGGGATTCTGCAGAAGGACTTAGAGAGATTGGGAGAATGGGCAAAGAAGTGGCAGATTGAAAATACTGTAGGGAGGTCTATGGCCACGCACTTTGATAAAATAATAAAAGCAGAGACTATTTTCTAAATGGGAAGTAAATTCAAAAATCAGGCACAAAGGGACTTGGGAGTCTTTGTGCAGAATTCTCTAAAGATTAACTTGCAGGTTGATTTGGTGCTAAGGTGGTAAATGCAAACATTTCAAGAAGACTAAATCTAAGAACAAGGATGTGATGCTGATTCTTTATAAGGCATTGGCCAGACCACGCATAGAATAGTGTGAGCAGTTTAGAATCCCTTATCTAAGAAAGGATGTGTTGGCATTAGAGGGGGTCCAGAGGAGGTTCACGAGAATGATTCCAGAATGAAAGGGTAAACGTATAACCATTTGATAGCACGCTGGAGTTTAGAAGAATGAGGGGAGATCTCATTGAAACCTATTGATTATCAAAAGGCCTAGACAGAGTGGATGTGGAGAAGATATTTCTTATAGTGGGTGAGTCTAGAACCAGAGGGCACAGCTTCAGCATAATGGGATGTACATTTAGAACAGAGATGAGAAGGAATTTATTTAGCCAAAGATGGAAAATCTGTGGAATTCACCGCCATAGATGTCTGTGGAAACCAAGGCATTGAGTATATTTAAAGCAGAATTTGATAGGTTCTTGTTCAGTCGGGGCATCAAAGGTTAAGGAGAGAAGGCAGGAGAATGGGGTTGACAGATAATAAATCAGCCAAGATGGAATGGTGGAGTAGACTTGATGGACCGATCCTGCTCCTATGTGTTATGATCTTATCAGTCAGTCAGTGGGTGTCGTCCCGAATCTGGGGTTGGCAGCTATGCACCTCCACCTTCTTCGATCTTGTGACAGCATCGAGTACAGCCTCTCCTCCAGCTTGTTCTCGCTGGCCGCCCTGGCACCGCCCACCACTGCCCCTGCCGAACTCGAGCCCGAGGCCGTGCCGGCCTCCAGCCGTGGCCGCTTCTTCGAGCCTGGCCCTTCCTTAGGCGGAGGCCTTGGGCAGGTCCAGGCGCACAGTGCAGCACCTAAGTTCATCATGTCTCTTCTAATGAGGTGCATAGCATACAATTGGTAGATACGTGGTGAGGCTTTAACCTCTTCCTCAGAAGATGGCTGTTGGCTCACAAGGAGCTCATCCGCCCTTTGTCAGGTCTTGTTTTTTTTTCAGTCCTGCTGGGTGTCCTTACACCCTCTTCACCAGACTAAGTCCGGTGGGGGAGCTGGCCCAGGTTGCCAACCACTCGACCACGGCCCCTGGCCGAGCGCCGGGCACCCGCCCCCCGCCAAATCTCACCGAGCGTCCGGCACCAGACTGAAAACCCTGGTCTAGCAGCCGGCCACCAAACCGGAAACATAACATATCTATAGTATAGTTTCACTCAATAGTCTGATAGTAGCTGTCTTTGAGCCTGGTGGTACATGCTTTCAGGCTTTTCTATCTTCGGCAGAATGGGAGAAGGGAGAAGAGACGTACAGAGTGAGATAAAGGTAGCATTGATGCAAATGCAAGCAATGTGTTCACGCAGAGTCAGTATAGTATGGGTAATTGCAGTGGCTGCAGTAAATTGCCACCAATGAGTAGGTGGGTGGTAGAATCCGGTGGATGTTGACGGGATTGCAGGGAGACTGAACTGGGATCATTACAAGATTAGTGTGACTAGGTGGTTGGTTGGGGTTCGAAAGCGACTTGATGGGTGGAATGTCCTGTTTCCGTGCCAGTTCAAGAAATGGACTAGTTTATGTCTTCATAAACTATTGGGTGGGGAGGATAGATAGATGACATTCTGTTCTGTAGTTGAGGGGTCAAGAACAAGGCCCAGAGAGAGAGGATGAAATATGAGCGTCCGTCACCCAAAACTGTGGAGATTCATGTGCAGGTTCCATCATCTTTGAAAACCGGATTGAGAGATGGATGAAGAAAGGACAACAGGAAATGTGAGCATGTGACTTCAGATGGGTGCATGTGACTACAGTTTGATGGAGAATGTCCTCCAAGCAAATAACCTGAAGAGTAGATTCAATAAAAGGTGTTCAAAACCATGAAAGGAGGGTTTCCTGTCACTGGAAGACTGGTCTCCAGAGGAAGAGTGGGGAGCTTTAATTCAGGCAGCCATCTTGGGGAGCTGGGACAGATTCCCAGGAAGGACAGTAGAGCCTGATAGATACGAATTGGACAACTGCTTTGAGAGGACTCGTAAACCCTCTGTTATTGAACACATCACTAAATGGCATGGTCTGGTAACCAACATTTCCAGTGGAGTGCCCAGACTTTGATTTCAACCAGCGTCAATTACAACTGGACAACTGAGCTGATCAACTGTCCAACACGGAGAGTTCTCCATTCCCACTATAGATAAGGGCCACTTGGTCTTGTTGAAGATAATGTCGGCAGTGGAGCGGGCCGAATGGCTTGACTCAGTGTGTCAGCTTGCTGTCATTGCCAGTGGAAGCCGATTCAGCTGATGTGAGCCTCACGCTTGAAGGAAGAGTCTGCAAGGATGAAGGGAAGGAGCGTCTGTGAAACCAGGCATGCCAGGATGATGGTGACCCAGGATCTCATCCTCCTGCCACTTCAGATCAATCTGTGGCAGTAACTATGCTGGTACAGACACTCTGATGGAGTGCAGAACACAGACACATGACAGTGCCATCAGTTCTCCATCTTTTCCAGGTGCCCTCTAGTATGAGAAGGTCTGTTCTGCCAGCACCAGTCAGTGCCAAAGCAGCAGGCAAAAGGTCTCTCCAAAGGACCTGGACAAGGTGGTTGAGGACATCAGCCAGAATTCATGCCGTTAGCCAATGGTTAGTTTATAACAAAGGCCTAGGACTGGATGTTACATGTCAAACAGCAGCAGGGCCTTGTGACCAACAAGGCTCCACTTCAAACTAATCCTCAATAGCTCCAGGACAGTTAGCAACAGGTATCACGGCTGTAAACGCCTGACCATTCTGTAAGGCCGGCAGAAGAGTTCGCCACTTTAGTGACAATTTAGAGTGCAATGCGTGGTAGAATCTGGGGGTAAATTAATGGGAATGTGGAGGGAATAAAATGGAATTGTGTAGGATTTGTGTAACCAGGTGTTTGATGGACAATGAGGACACAATGTTCCAAATGGCCTGTTTCTCTGCTGTATTAATTCAGTACTCTATGACTGTATTGGCTAGTATGGAGGCTGATACAGCACTAGGAATGTGATGACTTACAGACTGTTAGTTCAAAGAATTTGTTTATATGAGCATCTCATTGTGGCAAAAGAGATGCATGATTCTGAGGAACTGATTCCCTCTCAGTGAAGGGAATGTCATGGCTGATCCTCAAAGAGACTGAGGTAAAAATTAAATTGGTAAATGGTTTATACTGTCACACATGCTGAAGTACAGTGAAAAACTTTGTTTTGCATCCCATCCATCCAGGTGATTTCATCACACAGTAAGGTGCACCTTATCCGATGGGGCCACCTGCGAATCTGTTGGGGTCGTCTACTGTATCTTGTTCTCCTTTACATTGAATTGAATTTATTTAAATCTTACTTAACATCCCACAGCGAGAGGGAGTAAAAATCTTTGTGTTATGACTCTGTCGCAATGTACAGACATGTGAATTTAATAGTCTAATGGCTTGTAAAAAGAAGCTGTCTCGTGCTGCGGTATCATTTGCCAAAAGCAAGCAGCTGAAACAATTTATGGTGGGGGTGACTGGTGTCCCTGATGATCTTCCAGGCCTGCTTTACACACCTGCTGCTGTAAATGTCCTCAGTGGAGGGAAGTTCATGGTGAGACCCAATGTAGATTGGAGATCACTGTCGATCACCTATGCTCCATCAGCGAAAAGCAGAATTTCCCATTTTAATTCTTATTCCCGTTCCCATTCCCACGTGTTGGTCCATGGTCTCCTCTTCTGCCACGAAGAGGCCACTCTCAGGGTGGAGGAGCAACACCTCATATCGTGTCTAAGCAGCCTCCAACCTGACGGCATGAATATCGATTTCTCTATCTTCCAGTAATTTTTAACCTTCCCTTTTCCCTCTTCTCCAATGTCCCACACTGGTCTCTTACCTTTTCTCCTCACCTGCTTATCACCTCCCCCTGGTGCATCTCCTCCTTCCCTTTCTCTCATGGACCACTCTCCTCTGATTCCTACTTCTCCAGCCCTTGCCAATTCCACATATCACTTCCCAGTTTCTTATTGAAATGTCGACTATTTATTCATTTCCATAGATGCGGCAAAGGGGAGAAGAGAGAATATCTAGGGTGAGTTGGGGGTCTTTGATTATGTAGGCTGCTTTACTCAGGCAGCATGAAGTGTGGGCAGAGTCTGCGTTGAAGTAATGTGTGACCAATTGTCATCGATGCTTCACTGTTCATTGGAGATGAAGGAGAAGGCTGTTGATTTGGACCCTTGGGCAATGATAGAACGTAGAGTCCCTACATGCACATGGAGAAGTAGTGTTGAAACACTTGGGCAGAGCTCCATTGAAAGAGCTGTTTCCTTTCATGGTGATGAATGGCAATACCCCGGCACCTGGCCCTCACTGAAATGTGATCTCTCACACTGTGAGGACTGATCTGGAGCTGTGAGACTGTTGTGACCTGCCTCTGTGAAGTCGCTACTCAATTCTTCCACACAATACCTCTGTTTCATGTGGAACTTAAAGCTTAAGTGAAATCCCTTCACAGTGAAACTTACACACAATATAAATCCCCCTTCCTTTGCAAAATAAAATTAACAAAATGGTAGCTACTAAATGAAACTTCCTCTATGTTGCAAACGTTAATGCTTTATTGTTGTTGTATTCCATGTTTTTCACTCTCCACTGCTAACTTGCCACCAGCCCAGCCCTCAGGCAATGAAACAGATGTCCATGCTGATCGCACACTGTGGGACAGTTGGCTTCTGATTTCCACATTCCGCCAGGAGTAGTTGTTCAGAAGTGATGCCCCAAGAAGGCACCGTCCAACACGAAGGACTCTCCCCACTCGGAACTTGTTCTCTTTTTGTTACTACAAACAGAGAGGAGGTACAAGAGCCTGAAGACCCACACTCAACGATTCAGGAACAGCTTCTTCCCCTCCACCATCAGATCTCTGAACATTTCATAAATCCAGTAGCACCACCCCATTATTTCTTCTTTTGCAACCTATACTTAGTTTGTAATTTTATAGTACTGTTGGTACTGAACGACCAATTTCACGCTAATGATAATAAACACAATTCTGACTCTGACAGAGCTGGCTGTGGGGCACAGGACGTTAACACCTCAAAACCAGTGGTCAGAGCAGAAATCAGACATCCTGAGAGAGGAACAACTTCAAACTTCACAGGACTGAGCAACGGAAGTGGGGGGGATTGCATTTCTGTAGCCACAGTCTCCAGATCCTTACGGATACTCTCTAGGAAGCAGTTGCCTGTTCCCCAGTAGTTGGAATGTTTTCCATGAAGAGCGATGCTGTTCCTCAAGCAGGGAGGAAGTGGGAGAGCTAGACTGACTGGATGAGCGACTGTATGGGAGCAAGGAGGTATTTAGGATATGGAGAGCTGACCTTCACATATCTGGTGGGGTCATGACGGTTGTTCATACCTGGCTCTATATTTCACAGTCTATCATATCTGGAGATGAACTCCAGTACTGCCCCTGAGCTATTGTCCAATATGCCCTTGGCTACTGGCAGTGACCTGCACCACTAACAATTTTTTTCCCTCACTTAGTGAATTGGAAGTTCACTTCCTTCCCCCCG